>NW_028261386.1:128251814-128551814 GCF_051295495.1 Thamnophis sirtalis
TCAAAAGCATGTAAAAATGCAAGTAGAAAAATAGGAACCACCTTTGGTGGAAAGGTTCTGTGTGCCTTCGGCTTTTAGACATGCTGGCCACATGACAATGGAGATGTCTTTGCACAGCGCTGGCTCTTTGGTTTTGAAACAGAGATGAGCATTGCCCTCTAGAGTCAGGAATGACTAGCACATATGTGCGAGGGAACGTTTACCTGTATTTCACCATGGTGCACATTTTATGCCATGTGCCTCAATCCTCTTAACAGCTTTTCAGGTGGCAATGTGAATTATGGTGGCAGGTAAAGCAGCTTCATTTCATTTCATTTCATTTATTAAATTTCTATGCCGCCCAATCCCGGAGGACTCCAGGTGTCTTACAGAAATGAAAAAAGATTAAAAAGAATTATTAAAAACAATTGGACACAACAAGGTTAAAAAGGGAAACAGAACAAACACCCAATCAGGAGGGGGCTGGACCTCAATCAAGGGGTCAACAGCCCCAAGCCTGCCGGAAAAGCCAGGTTTTAATGGCTTTGCGAAAGGCCATGAGAGTGGGTAGGGCCCGGATCTCAGGGGGCAACTCATTCCACAGGGCTGGAGCGGCAACAGAGAAGGCCCTACTCCTAGGCGTCGCCAGTCGGCATTGTCCCGCTGACGGCACCCGGAGAAGGCCCATCCTGTGCAATCTTATTGGTCTGAGGGAGGTATGTGGCAGAAGACGGTCTCACAGATACCCGGGTCCTAGGCCATGTAGGGCTTTAAAGGTGACAACCAGCACCTTGAATCGTGCTCGGAGACCAATGGGCAGCCAGTGCAGCTCGCGGAGGATAGGTGTGATATGGGTGTACCTTGGCACACCCAGAATCGCTCGCGCGGCTGCATTCTGGACGAATTGCAGTCTCCAAACACTTTTCAGGGGCAGCCCCAAGTAGAGCGCATTGCAGTAATCCAGTCTTCGAATTGAGGCTGCCATCAGACTTGAGAAGTGCTTTCCATTAGCAGAAATGTATCACAGTCAAATACAGTGGGGGCATAGCTCACGAGAGCTACTAAAAGACACCACAAGGAATCACAAAATTTCCGCTGTATGTCTTATGCTCTTTGTTTTCTGAAAGCCAGGAGTCTAGCATTTTCTTTGGCTTCTGAAGGCTTTTTTTTAAAAAAAGGCTTCCTCACTAAGAAATGAAACACATTCAGAGATTCTCTTGCTGTAGTTTTCTGGCTTCTGGTTCTGCAAGTAGGTCATGGCCCTGCTTTGCACTAACTTTCTTTCTGAAGTGCTAGGAATATGTGGAAATGACAGTCCTCCTGGCCATCTGGAGAAGAACACATTAGTAGCTGGTGACGTGTTTTGCTCTTCTTTCAATTCAATTCCCACCGGTGGTGGCACAACTATCAAGATTCAATACGTGTCCAGAAAGCTAAGCAAACTGAAGGAATGAAACGCACTTAGCCTTGAGAAAAGACAACTTGGGGAGGAGGTAAATAGCTCTCTTCAAACACCTGACAGGATTTAACACTGAAGATGGACAAGACCTATTCTCTCTCCTTCCAGAGGACAAGAATAACAGATTAAATAGGTACAGGAAAGCAAAATCTAACTGCATGTTAGGAAAAAATATCTTGGTAATAGTAGAGTTTTGCAATGGAATTCTAAAAGACCATGAGCAAATATTCAGGTCAAACATGAACAGCCTAAAAAAAATAATGATTTTTCCAATTCTTCCATGAAAATAGTAGTGTTGCTACTTTGATTTTTATTTGGTTAGCATTGGCTGGCTTTCTACGCTTCCCAAAATTCATACCTATAAAGTTGAACACCTTTATTCAAACAATCCAGAACAGAATACCCTCAGTGATTGTCCAGCTTCCACTTAAATATTCAGCAATGGAAAAAAACCCTGTTGTTTCCAATTATTCCTATCATGACAAAGTTCCTAACTCTGTAACAAAATGGCTAAATTTCTGCAGATTTTTTTTTTTTTACTTTTTGGGGAATAGGAGACAATTTTAATATTGGAGATGGGATCTGCAAAGCTCTGGGAGGCAAAATGATCTCACCTTTCTCACATAACCCTCCCATCAAGTAAAAAAAGCCCAAAAATTTCATTCCTACTGTCAACTTCTAAAGCGTTGCCACGACTATTATCAGGCTGGCATGGAAGGGGAAATTCCATGCATGCCTTCGGTTGGAGTCATGTCTACAGCCTAGTTGGAGAATATGAATTATGATGCAGGACAGAAGGGAGGGGATTACAGGGGTAAAGTTCAAACGCAATTAAGCGAAAGCAGTTTTGGCTCCACAGGAGTCCACGCCAGAATGTCGAGCCTAATACATGATTGGATTTCTTTTGAACTTTGTCTGGAGGCTCGTAAATTAATTAGGTCGTCTTCTGGGAACTTCACACCTACACTTTTTACTGCCATCGCCATAGAATTACAAAGAAATTCTATGGTGGCCACCAACAGTTTGAGAAGTTTCAGTGTCTGACACTGAAGGAATAGCCCATCCTTGATGAGCATAAAGTCATACCAGAGGTGGGTTCCTACCAGTTCGCACCTATTCAGTAGAACCGGTTCATCAAATCTACCGAACTGGTTAGAAAAGTTTCCACCAGTGGACCTGGAAAGCAGGCCACACCTACAGAAGAGGTTCCAAAAAATTTTGAAACCCACCACTGGTGGGTGTGTAATGTCCCGCAGTTATCTACACATTAATAATGATCTAGTAATATTTCCTTATACATTTTAGGGACCTTTCCTTACATAATTGGTGTTTTCTTTCATACTTTTGGATTTCTAATTTCTGTTTCCATTAGTTGGCAATTGCTAAAACCAAGCCCACATGAAAAAGTATTCAAAGCCTTCTTGATTTTAATTGTCAATTTATTTATTCCTGCACATTGTAATATTTATTCATTTACATATCACTGTTTTTCCACTGTTGTGCAAACACAATTCCAGCAGCTGCTAACATGTGTAAAAATTAAATATATATCTTATACTCCCTTTCAAATAGCCAACAAAATATTTCTGGTTTTAATTCCATATCTTGCTTTACGATTGCTTCTCACCACTAACTTCTGAATAGCTACTTGGACCGACCTAAGTACTAATTCATAATTTCATATCCGGTCACATGGGTGGCAAGCCACTCCCATCCGGTCATATGGGTGGCAAGCCACTCCCACAAAGGAGGCCACACCCACAGAGTAGGTTCCAACAATTTTTGAAACCCACCACTGAGTCATACTAATATTTTTGTAACCCTATTGCCAAAACATTGTCAGAGTCCATTCTAAGTGATATGTGCCATTTGACACTTTATCTACACCATGCTATATGTTACTTTTGTCTATGGGTTACAATCTCCCTCCCTCCCACATTTAGAAGTGGCAGAGTGGACAATCTTGGTTTGGTTGAACATAATTACCTTTGTTAATTTTCCATTTTTCTATGTTTCTTCCTAGAAACTCAAGAGAGGAAGCCATCCAGTGGTGGGTTTCAAAAATTGTTCGAACCTACTCTGTGGGTGTGGCCTCCTTTGTGGGAGTGGCTTGCCGCCCAAGTGACCGGATGGGAGTGGCTTGCCGCCCATGTGACCGGATATGAAGATGCCGACGACACTTGTCAGAACCACCTTAAATTACCTCACACACAGCACTGGCATGCATAAGAATAGGATGTAAACTTGTTTTTTAAAAGGCATCTTTGGTTTGCGTTAAAACAATTTCAACACACGCAATGTTCTGATTGCACCACAAACGCAGTAGTCATCCTTACCTTTCACAGAGGCCCTGAGTTTTATAAATATGAGCATGATAGTGTAGAATAATCATATCCAAGGACCAGTGGTGGGTTTCAAAAAATTTTGGAACCTCTTCTGTAGGTGTGGCCTGCTTTCTGGGTCCACTGGTGGAACCTCTTCTAACCGGTTCGGTAGATTTGACGAACCGGTTCTACCGAATAGGTGCAAACTGGTAGGAACCCACCTCTGTAGCCATCTGACCAGATTAATACATCAGTCAAGGTTTCAGAGTACCTCCTGTATAGTGTGGCAACTTTAGCACACACATTTCTCCATTTGAATTGTCTAATGACAAAGAACACCTAGAAGTATCTCAATACAGTATTATTCCTTCTTGGATGCTTAAAACTAAAGTTACCCTATTTATTTGGGGCATTGTCCAAATGAATCACTCAGTGTGAACTATAATATGTCCATCTCAGTTTATCAGCCAGTCAGATGAATTACTGCTTTCCTGAGGCACAGAACTGGTGGCTGTATTTTATGAGTTCTCTCTATTGTCACCAGTGTTTATTTTATCACTTGTTTTTAAAGACAGTATGGTTTTATGCTTGGGCATCAGACAAATGCTGAAGAGTTATGGGGTCAAAATCCATATGAATCAAGAAGCTCGCAGTGTAATTGTGAGGCAGACTTTATTTTTCTAGCTTAAGCTACAACATGAATGAGAGAGTCCTTTACTCAGGGTTAAGTAAAGGTATCCATATCTAACAAAGAAATAGAATCCTATCTTGCATCAAAAATGTATAAACTAGTTTTATTGTCTTCCTCACAATGATACTTTAAAATGGCCGGTTGCTATTTCTCCACCTAAATTGAGCTTGTCAATCAAGGTTCATAACTGAGCAGTTAAAAGTGAGCACCTTACGTTTTTCTTCCCGAAACTTTTTGAAACCCATAATGTTTACAATTGTAATATTTAGGAAATGTCACGCTTGAACTCTACAGTGCATCAGCTGTGTATTTTCTGCATGTTTATGAACACTGAGTGCGGCTTCACTGCTTCAGATATTGATTTTTCTTCTGGATCCTAATCTAAACTAAGTGTATCTGGCTGCTTTTTAGTTACTGCCAGGATTATGTTGTTGTTGTTTAATGGATAATGTTTTACATAAAATTGCTGTGACGCATTTGAAGAACCTCAGCAGCTGTACCAATAACGCCTTGCTAATTTACCTGCAGATATTGTCACACAGATTTAAAACCCATGACATAAAAATATAACTCAAGGAATAACACAATTCAGAATCCAAATGCACTTTACTTGGGGCTGCCCATGAAGAGTGTTCGGAGACTACAATTGGTCCAGAATGCGGCCGCACAAGCGATATCGGGTGTACCCAGGTACACCCATGTTACACCTATCCTCCGCGAGCTGCACTGGCTTCCCATCGGTCTCTGAATGTGCTTCAAGGTGCTGGTTGTTACCTTTAAAGCCCTACATGGCTTGGGACCCGGATATCTGCGGGACTCCTGCCATATACCTCCCAATGACCTATAAGATCTCACAGGCTGGGCCTCCTTCGGGTACTGTTGACCGGGCAATGCTGGTTGGCAACTACTCGGGGGAGGTCCTTCTCTGTAGCTGCTCTGGCCCTGTGGAATGATCTACCCACAGAGATCCGGACCCTTCCCATTCTCTCAGCCTTCCGTAAAGCCACTAAAACCCTGCTGTTCCGGCAGGCCTGGGGCTGTTGACCCCAAAATATGGTCCAGCCCCACTTAGAATGGAGTGCATGGTATGTTTTTTCAATCTATCTTTTCTTTCCTTCTATTCTTTTTTTTTTTTTGATTATTTTGTATTGTAAGCCACCTGGAGTCCCACGGGATTGCGCGCCATATAAATGTTATTAAACTTTAAACTTTAAAGACTGGTAATATCACAGGCCAGGTTATAGATTCAGGTTATCACATTACAGAGTTTATTCCACAAGGAAGATATGTGATTAAAATATGTGAAGAAAACAAGGGGCCTTGATTCAGCAGCTCCTGCCTGTTTCTTCAACAGACTGGTTTTTGATAGATGGCAAATAAGCAGATGTCAGTTGGATGTAGCCTGGTTCTTTTTCTGCAGTTATCCAAAACTGCTATTTGAATGTCTGTATTTGAAACGATGCAAAGAACTTCAGGAGAAATCAAAATATTCAAATACAGAAAACTGGATTTCTGTTGTTAAGAGCCAAGGTGGCGCAGTGGTTAAATGCAGCACTGCAGGCTACTTCAGCTGACTGACTCTGTAAACCGCTTAGAGAGGGCTGAAAGCCCTATGAAGCAGTATATAAGTCTAACTATTGCTAACTATTGCTATTGCTACTGCTGTGGTCAAAATACTATTTCTTTTCTCATTTGTCTTCTGCATCTTTAGTATAGATGGACTACAGTACCGTATCTGATTTGCAGAAACAACAACAAAACAAAAAAAACATTGCCAATACGGCAACAAAGTGTTCAGGTTTCCTGGCTCTTGCACCCCCTTGAAATGATAGTCCCTAACATTAAGCTGCTTTCTACTGAAGAGACCTACTGATGAGGTGAAGGGTAGAAGGAGAAATCTGCACTTCTGAATCTGCAAGTCAGGACAGGTTGCCATTCTTCTTTTTATAGACTTCTAAGGTAGTCTACCTTACCTTGTGTCACAACTCACAAGATTTCCAACAACTGCTAAGCCTTGGCCTGAAGACACAAGAATTCAAGCCATTTGAGACTGCACTTCTAGAGAAGAATGCCCTTCCCTCTCTTGCCTTAGAAAAGGAAGCTGTGTTTGCCCAGAAGGTAAAAACATTTTGGCAAGGTCTCACTTGCCATCTTCAGTCTGAGGTTTGGGCTTAATTTTGGAAGCTACCAAAATAGAGAAATACCCCCCCCCCCCACACACACACAACATGAATAAGTGTGACGATACCTCCCACCTACCAGACATCTGGAAACCAGCCCTAGTCAACAAAACAGCCCCACCCACCACCCAGGCCATTACAACATGAAACAACAATAGACACACAGCCAGCACCAATCAGCACCAATCTACCAATCATGATACAACCACGCGACCAATCATTCCACTTACTGAAACAAAGCCAGCATTCCACACACCCCCACCAAGATTTATAGAAAGACGGCAGCTCTGATCACACATTAAGCCCAAAAGATGGCGAGTGAGACCTCGCTGAAATGTTGCCAAGACAATCTCAATCTTACATGGGAAAAGACCCGAATACAACAAGACCAGCATACGTACACCCATGAAAATCTACGAATATATATATCATTTAGAATTTTCATCTGACCAATATATGAGTTCCCTTCCTTCATAGCCACCTTATTTAAACTTAAACAATTCAAACTTAAACTAACTTGAAATTAAATGAGTCACTTCTACAAAATTGTGATAGAGAAAAAGCATTTCAGGGTAATTTGAAGATTCCATCTGAAATAATGCTAAATCTCTTTAAAATATGTTTTCTCATTATAAGAGTTTGAATGCTTGTCAGTATTTGGGGGATTTTTACTGTCACAGTGAAATGGGATAAAATTAAAACAGGGGAAAATTAGCTGAACATATAAAGATTTGTTGATTGAGAGAACTATCTGGATGTATAATAGCCTCCCAGAAGAAGATGTAAAATATCTTTTACTGTAGCCACTTGTGTCTCTAGATTATATTGCAATTTTGTTTTGTTTTGTTTTGAAATTAATCTTCCTGTTAGGGATTAAAATAAACCAAAATCTGCACATTTTATTACATACAGACTTTTGGCAAGTCATTACATTCTGCAATGCTCCATTAATTTATTTTTCACTCAATGAAACATCATTTCAAAACCTTAAATAATCCCAAAGTGAAATTATCATCCTTCACAAATAGCTCTGAGTCTATTTTGAACTTGAAAAAAACATGCTATTATGTATTTCATTAAACTGAAATACCTTTGAATAAAAGATAGCACTTTGTCGCATTGAACCTAATTTAAAATGGTGATATGTATATCTGTGTCATGGAGTAAATATTTCAAATTTGATTCTCAATATCTACAGTTTCACATAAGCACAATAAATTTGCATGCACATACCTCAATCTGGCTTATTGAATGTTAAACCCATGTGACCGGATGGGAGTGGCTTGTCACCCATGTGACCAGATATGAAGATGCCGACGACACTTGTCAGAACCACCTTAAATTACCTCATACACAGCACTGGCATGCATAAGAATATGATGTAAACTTGTTTTTTAAAAGGCATCTTTGGTTTGCGTTAAAACAACTTCAACACACGCAATGTTCTGATTGCACCACAAACGCAGTAGTCATCCTTACCTTTCACAGAGGCACTGAGTTTTATAAATATGAGCATGATAGTGTAGAATAATCATATCCAAGGACCAGTGGTGGGTTTCAAAAAATTTTGGAACCTCTTCTGTAGATGTGGCCTGCTTTCCGGGTCCACTGGTGGAACCTCTTCTAACCGGTTCGGTAGATTTGATGAACCGGTTCTACCGAATAGGTGCGAACTGGTAGGAACCCACCTCTGACTCAGGGTTACCTGAATAACGCAAATGGGTGTGGAATCTTCTTGGAATCTTCTGATAAAACTGCTACAAACAAGAGATAGGTAGTGTCATATCCCCCCCCCCTCTGTTGTGAGTGGGCTCTTCAATCTTAAGGTAGATGGCCTCTTTAATTCCTCTTTTAAACCAGTGCTTCTCTCCATCCAGAATGTGGACTTTTATTAAACTGAAATTCCCACATTCTGGGCAGAAAGGACAACCAATCTCCGAGCCGAGGTGGCGCAGTGGTTAGGGTGCAGTACTGCAGGCCACTTTAGCTGACTGTGATCTGCAGTTCAGCGGTTCAAATCTCACCGGCTCAAGGTCAACTCAGCCTTCCATCCTTCCGAGGTAGGTGAAATGAGGACCCGGACTATGGGGGCAAGTTGCTGACTCAATTTGCTAAAAAAAATTGTAAACCACTTAGAGGGGGCTGAAAGCCCTATGAAGCGGTATATAAGTCTAATAAATAAATAAATAAATAATAAATAAATAAATCTCAGAGAGCACCAAGGAGGCCTCAAGTTTAATATTTATTTTTGTTCTTGGATTTTCACCAAACGTATCTGAGAGAGCATCCGTGTTTATCTATAAATCCCAATGTTCACTGGCCCTGAGATGTTTGGAGTAGTGTGTCTGTGTGTGTCTGTGTGTGTCTGTGTGTGTCTGTGTGTGTCTGTGTGTGTCTGTGTGTGTCTGTGTGTGTCTGTGTGTGTCTGTGTGTGTATCTGCCCTCCTTCTGCCTCATTGCAATGCTGCATTTTTGAAGAACGGCCGCTAGAGTGCTGCAGGTAGCCATTCAAGATAAGCCTCTGAACATTGCTACACACAAACACACACACACACACACTGTAACCTGGCAAAAATATACCTTGTAAAGATTGTGGCTGGCTCTTTCCAACGCTTTATTGCAGTTCCTCTGCTGTGCTTAGAAATCAACTGTGAACCCAGTGTCTGCGGGACTCTCTATTTTATTAGTAGGGCTGAGAAGACACGAATACGGAAGGACAGGAGGGAGGATGTGGGGTATATAATGCCATTACGTTTTAAAGACGTGAAGTCAGCAATCTCCTTAAAGTCCTCGGCTACGTGGTTATGTGTTTTGTCTACGGCTATATTGATAGAGCAGTAAATAAATAATTGATGGGTGTGTGTTTTATTAATTAGTTGGTGCTGACAAGGGAGTCTTCTTCTGTCTGCTTGCAAACAATGGGACAATGATATTGAGCCCCTGTTTGGCAGCCATTCAAGTAATATAGCGCACGCTTGAAAAATAAAACAGAAGGCTTTTAGATGCTGCGGTCATGTTTACAGCATTAATTTCTGAACCCCATATGCTGTGCAGAAGAGACCGGGCATATTTTCCACGAAGATAGTAGCAAGCTTGTAACATTCCTAATATTCTTATCAGACTCTCCTCTCTTGCTTTGCCATCTGACAGCCAAAAGAGATGTTTGCACACACAGAGAGAGTCTTAAATAGCCTTCGGCTATCTGTTGCCCTCGGATACGTTAGACTGAAATGCCCACATTCCTGAATATGCAGGTAATAAAGATTAGAAATATGGGTCAAGCATGGGAAATGGTGTTTTTACCAGGTGTAAGTGAGAAATGATATCCGATATCTGGCTATATAAAAGTACGTGTGTAGAGAATATCAACTGGAGTATAACTGGATATGGGTTCTGCTTTATTTTAAGGGACTCATATAAGTTATGACGTGCAGTGAGGTTTATGGCTGGTGAGGCAGCAATTTTTTTTAGACTTGTGGACTTCAACTCCCAGAATTCCACAGCCAGGCATGCTCAGTTCCAATTTAAAGCGACAACATTTGTTTTTCTCCTTTGCTAAATAAGTTTCCTTCTTTCTTTTTCTTTTTCTTCTCCCTTCCCCTCCTTCCTCCCTCTCTCCCTCCCTCCCCCCTCTCTCAAACACACACACACAAAGTTGCACCAGGAGGATGAAGTTTGAATTCCTCCCCCTCCCTCCAACCCACATTTACCTTTTCCAGCTGTTTCAGAGAGGATTTCAACTCTGCTCTTGCCTGTCATCATGAAAAGAAAAAAATGTAAAAGGAAAAAGGCAAGAGCTCTGAGGTCAAGCTGAGCTAGTTGCTGCCAGAGTCACCGTGGATGACTCTGCTTAACTGTTTAAAGAAGCCTCTAAAAAAGCGCCCTCTACAGGAGGAGGCAGGAGAATGATGTGCCTCACCTACGTCAGGAATTTTTAGGCTTTTAACCATTGCTTAACTCTGCTCGAGTGATCATAAAAAGTCAGACTAGATGAGGCACGTGGTTCTCCTGCCGCTTCCTGTAGAGGGCACTTTTTAGAGGCTTTTTTAAACAGTTAAGCAGAGTCATCCACGGTGACTCTGGCAGCAACTAGCTCAGCCTGACCTCAGTTCTTGCCTTTTTCCTTTTACATTTTTTTTTCTTTTCATGATGACAGTGGTGAGGCTCTGCCCCCCCCTGCCTTCCTTGATTGTACGTCCCTGCATATAACCAGTGCAATCTCAAGTGAGGCGGCTTGGGAGTGACTACTTATATTTCTATTCTTGCTGGTCGGGCACAGTTCTGCATATTGATAATTGCACCAAGTTTCATAGATAAGTTTCATGTAAAGAGCCACAGTGGCAGAGTAGTTAGAGTGCAGTACTGCAGGCCACTTCTGCTGATCACCTGCTACCAGCAGTTTGGCAGATCGAATCTCACCAGGCTCAAGGTTGACTCAGCCTTCCATCTTTCTGAGGTGGGTAAAGTGAGGACCCAGATTGTTGGGGGCAATATGCTGACTCTCTGTAAACTGCTCAGTGACGTGCAGTCAGGGGAGGCAGGGGAGGCAGAGCCTCACCACTGTCATCATGAAAAGAAACGAAAAATTAAAAGGAAAAAGGCTGAGGTAGTTGCTGCCAGAGTCACAGTGGACGACTCTGCTTAGTGCTTAACTGTTTAAAAAAGCCTCTAAAAAGCCTCTAAATGAGAAGGCGGGAGAACCACGTGCCTCATTTAGTCTGACTTTATGATCACTTGAGCAGAGTTAAGCAAGGGTTAAAAGCCGAAAAATTCCTTATGTAGATGAGGTACTTGGTTCTCTTGCCTCCTCCTGTAGAGGGCATTTTTTTTAGAGGCTTTTTTAAACAGTTAAGCAGAGTCATCCATTGGGGACTCTGGCAGCAGCTAACCCAGCCTGACCTCAGCAGCTCTTGCCTTTTTCCTTTTACATTTTTACATTTTCATCATGGCAGACAAGAGCAGAATTGAAATCCTCTGTGATTGTGAAACAGCTGGAAAAGGTATGTGGGTCGGAGGGAGGGGGAGGAATTCAAAATTAATGTAATTTGTAAGTGACTGTAAGTAATTTATGTCTGTCTGTGTGTGTGTGTGTGTGTGTGTGTGTGTGTGTGTTTTTTTCTTCACTCAGAGGGAGAGGCAGGGAGGGCAGCCCGCCAGCTTTCTTTCTCTGTGTTGGGGAAGCCCACCAGCAGAGGCGAGTCTTTTATCCGCCTCTGATGGTAGGCTGGCACTTTCTTTCTTTCTAGAAAGCAGCTTCTGGCAGCCCTGCTGCTATGTCCGACATAGAGGCGGGACGCCTCTATGGCGGGACATAACAGCAGAGCGGCCAAAAGCCGCTTTCTTTCTTTTTGCCTCACCAGCCATAAACCTCACCGCACGTCACTGAAACTGCTTAGAGAGAGCTGTAAAAACAGTCTGAAGCGGTATATAAGTCTAAGTGCTATTGCTATTACTAGTGCTATACATAATTTCCCCCATCCTTGAATTCTGTGGAGGGGAGGCAAAATTAGTCACACCAGCTGGCTGCTTCAGAACCGTCACTGAAGATCAGTGTGAGGAAAGATCATCTTTGAATCCAGAGATTTAGGATTGGGTCTAGCCTATTTCTTTCCAAATGACCATTTTGGAAACTTTCAGTCTGGCCGAACTGACATGTCGTTGGCAGGCTCAGCCACGGGGAGTCCACCTCCTCCAGTGATACTGATTTTAACCAATGGAAAGGCCCAATTTAGATATCAATATTGTAGTGTTAGTATCACGCTTTATTTATTTCTTAAATATTTTTTATTTGACATTTTCCAAACATTAAAATCCCACTTTAAAAGCCACTAAAGAACAAAGATGATAGATAAATCATGGGATGGGGTATAGTAAGCAGCATTTTGAAAGGAGAGTGGGATTCCAAGAATATATTTGAGGGGAATGCAATAGTAGAGAGCAATAGGGAAGGAAGGAAGGAAGGAAGGAAGGAAGGAAGGAAGGAAGGAAGGAAGGAAGGAAGGAAGGAAATATAGTGAATTTATACTGAAATGAAATGTGCATATTATATTGGTGCTACAGTGCCCATTGTGGAAGAGATAACAAAGCATGCAATATATTATCTTGCCTGAACGTATGTTCTAATTTTATTAAATTTTGAAAAGGAATGAAGATAAGTAAAGTGGCTTCTGTGAAAGCAGGCTCCATCCACTAACTCAATTGTCCAGAAGAAAGGAACAATGAAAAAGAAAGCAACATTAATGCTGTCTAAGCAAAATTTTGAAACATTTCTTCAACCTGCCCAGGTTCACAATATTAGTAAATATAACTGAATAGTATCGTGACCCGTCAAAAGCGTGAACGTCATAAGCGCGCCGACAACACCGCAGCGCTAAAACCGCGATTTCAAAAGCGCACCGACAACAGCACGCCGACAACAGCGCGCCGACAGAAGCGCGATTTAATTTAAGGTAAGATTTACAGTTAGGTTTAGGGTTAGGTTTAGGGTTAGGTTTAGGGTTAGGTTTAGGGTTAGGTTTAGGGTTAGGTTTAGGGTTAGGTTTAGGGTTAGGTTTAGGGTTAGGTTTAGGGTTAGGTTTAGGGTTAGGTTTAGGGTTAGGTTTAGGGTTAGGTTTAGGGTTAGGTTTAGGGTTAGGTTTAGGGTTAGGTTTAGGGTTAGGTTTAGGGTTAGGTTTAGGGTTAGGTTTAGGGTTAGGTTTAGGGTTAGGTTTAGGGTTACGTTACAGCGCGCTTCTGTCGGCGCGCTTTTGTTGGCGTGCTTTAGGGCTAATTCGTCGCTCATTCGTCGTGCGGTTTTGTCACCGCGCTTTAGACACCGCGTTTTAGTCAGGCGCGCTTTTGTTGTGCGCGCATTTGTGGTGGAACTGATAGTATTACTAGATTGAAGTAGTATCTAGCTATCAGCCAAAGTAAGAATTATTTTAAAGGCTGCAAAGTACTAAGTTAAATCCAAGACACATAGAAGTGGCAAAGAAAGTATATAGCTCAAGTATAAGTGACGAGTTGCCGTTTCCTGAGTTAGCTTTTCCTTTCCAGATGTTTCATTACCTGCCAAAGAAACATCTTCAGGGCTATGGTTATGGAGAAATGAGATTTGTTGGTTAGTTGTGGGATATATAGTTTCTGCCCAGCCAGCCTTGCCTGTGAGTCATAGAATCATTGTCCTTGAAGCAGACGTGGGTTTCTCCTGGTTCTGCCCGAATCGGGCGAACTGGTAGCGGCAGTGGCTTGAGGCTCCGCCCACCCACCCAGATCCTTCTGTGCATGTGCAGAAGTGTCATGTGTGCAAGCAGGAGCAAACTGGTAGTAAAAATAATGGAGACCCACCACTGACTGGAAGGGACCTTGGAGGTTGTATACTCAACCCTCTGCTCAAGGAAAGCATCCTTATACCATCCCAGACAAATGGTTTTCCAATCCTTTTTTGAAAACCTCCAGTGATGGAACAATCACAACTCTGAAGGCAACATTGGTTATGGGCTGCACTGTTGGGTATTGTTTTATGTTGTGGCCCAGCAGGAGCCATTGGAGCTGCCACCAGACTCCGACAGCGAGGGGCCCTATGAGTCAGCTCTGGAGGATATGGAGGACCCTGGACAGGGTTCTGACTCCGAGTAGGGTGCCACCAGGAGGCACCTGAGCCTTGGACCAGTGGGGAGGAGACAAGGACGTGTGATCCGGATGTCAGCAGTGGGGAGGAGCTAAGGGAGTTGTTCCTGGATGCCCGGCACCAGAGAGCTTATAGGCGTAAGGAACAGTTGCACAGTTACAGGAGGTAATTGCACTCAGCTGGTGGTCATTAGGCTCCTCTCAAGACTATAAAAGGAATGATTGTGCACACGCCCCTTTTGCAGGAGTCAACACATTAACTAATGTTGGAGAACTGTGGTGTTAGCTTGGCAGGCTGGATTGCTGCCAAGGCTTGTCTGTGCTGGTTTGCTGCCAAGGACCTTTCTGTCTGTTAATAAATTCCGTGAAGTATCTTTGGCTTGGCGTGCTTTGGTGTGGGACGAGCGGGGTCAGAACAGTTTTACAAGTCGGAAGGAAAGAATTAAGGTTGCCATTTCTGATGTATGTTGTCTCAGTGTTTATATGAGCGCAACTACTCATTGTTTTTTTTTTAAAAAAAAACAATGTTGGATAAGATGAACTTTGGATGTGATCCAGAGCAATGTTTATCATATTCATTTGCAAGTTTAACCTGATTCCCCCATTCAGAAAAAAAAAACATGTGTCTGGTTCTGTCTGAATTTAAAAATCTAACAGCTAATAACGGTCAAAAATTGAAATTCTTGATATCAGTGCCCTGGGACATCAAGCATGAAGACGATAAGGTGAGGTCTGCGCAGTGTTTCGACATGGTCATCAAAACAGGAGACATTGAGATGGAAAGTAAAATTGCTCTCAGTGGAGAAAAGGAGAAAACTGCATTTCTAATGAGGTTTCCGGGATCAACTTTCCTTTTTCTTCGCCGATCATTAATTTCCTTTCTGTTTCAGACTTCTGAATGTTAAATTGGCAGTTTCAAATTCTACTGTATAAAGTTAATGAAGAGAGTATTCTTAGCTTGCTTGACATTTGACTTTTCTTTTAATGCCCCGTGTTTGCTTTAAAAAAAAAAAGAGTTCATTCATTTAATAAGTGAGTCAGGCCTTGCACTGCTTTATTTAAAAATGTTTTTTTAAATAAAATATTGATGCTCCAATATTATACTAATAACCTTTTATTAGTATTAAACATTATTTGTATAATAATAGTGTCAGGTTCCTTTAAGAATCTTTGGCCTGCCACACTCTCATTAAGGTGGGGGGGGGGGTAGCAAGGGGTAGCAATAGCAATAGCAATAGCAGTTAGACTTACATACCGCTTCATAGGGCTTTCAGCACTCTCTAAGCGGTTTACAGAGTCAGCATATTGCCCCCAACAACAATCCGGGTCTTTGTTTTACCCACCTCGGAAGGATGGAAGGCTGAGTCAACTCTGAGCCGGTGAGATTTGAACAGCCGAACTGCAGAACTGCAGTCAGCTGAAGGAGCCTGCAGTGCTGCATTTAACCACTGCGCCACCTCGGCTCTCTACAATGTGTTGTTTTCAAAATAAAAAATTCCTTTCCAGAAGTTCAAGGTCCTCTTTTGTCTCCGCACCTTTACACCTGACCGGAAGCAGCTGGGTGTGGATGCCAGCGTGGAAGAAGAAGATTGGACCATGTGGTGGATTGTGGGTGTGGGGACAAGATCACGAACTTTTAACTGGCTGGGATTCTGGTGTAATTTCCAGAATTGGGATTCCATAGCAATGTGCTAAGATGTCTGCTTTATTAAATTGGAACTTTAAGGATTGTTTTGCCTTGGACTCTGATTTAATTCTACATGATACTTGGAACGCTGACAAATGGTTTTTGTGACTAGTACTGTCCTATGAAATGGGTGGGGAAGGATAGTGTAATTGTTAAAGACTTGAAACCAGAAGACTGTGAGTTCTAGTCCTGTCTAAGTCACAAACCATACCAGGTGACTTGGGCCAGTCATTCTTTCTCAGCCCCAGTCAAAAAGCAATAGCAAAATCCTTATGAAAAATTTGCCCCCCAAAAGAGAGATTTGTCCAGCTGTCAGCAGGAGTCAAGATTTACTAGAAGCAATTTAGTGAAACAATTCCTTCTATCTGTCCATGATTCTGGTATGAAAAAGTGAACATAGCAATAGCAATAGCACTTAGACTTATATACCGCTTCACAGTGCTTTACAGCCATCTCACATATTTCCCAACGACTGATAAGATCACACAGGGAGGGCCTTCTCCGGGTGCCATCAGCCCAACAATGTCGGCTGGCAACCACCCAGGGGAGGGCCTTCTCTGTAGCCGCTCCGACCCTCTGGAATAAACTGCCCCCAGAGATCCGGACCCTACCCACTCTCATGGCCTTCCGAAAGGCTATTAAGACCTGCCTATTCCAGCAGGCCCCGGGCTGTTGAACTCATGATTGAGTTCCAGCCCCGATTAGACTGGGTGGATGTTGTGGCTTTTTTAACCTATGTTTCTGTGTTTTTAACTTTTCTTTTTTTTAAATGTATTGTTGTAAGCCGCCCGGAGTCCTTCAGGGTTGGGCGGCCTATAAATTCATTAAACATCAAACGTCTCTAAGCGGTTTTACAGAGTCAGTTTATTGCCTCCAACAATCTGGGTCCTCATCGAACTGCTGACAGTGGGCAGTCAGCAGAAGAAGCCAGCAGTACTGCATCTAACCATGGCACCACCACTACTCGGTACATCCTTGACTGACCATATGACCGTTTTTCACACATACGGCCATTGCAGCATCTCCATGGTCATGTGATCCAAATTCCGACCCTTGGCACCTGGTTCACACTTATGATGGTTGCATTGTCCCAGGGTCATGTGATCATTTTTTCGCAACCTTCTGACAAGCAAGATTAATGGAAAAGCCAGGCTCACTTAATAACCCTCTTACTAACTTAACAATTGCATCATTTAACTGATTCACTTTAACAATTGTGGCCAGAAAGGTTGTAAAATGGGACACAATTTACTAAACAAATGTCTCTCTTAACAACAGAAACTTGGGCTCAATTGTAGTCATAAGTGAAGGACTACAGGTAATTTCAAACTTTGCTTGAAGAATGTATATACCCATTCGGTATTGCAAAGAAATGGTTACGTTCATTTTCATCCGTTGCCATTCTGGGTTCCTCTAAGTATCACAAAAGTATTCTTTCTGCATTGGTAGCAACATATTTGTGATTTTAAAGCATAAAAGGTTAGAGCAATAAAAACACACAAAGCAGAGATAGCCAACAAAACTGTATTTGGTGATCACTTCTTAAAATTAATTTTTGCTGAATTTCTACTGGGGGAAGCATCCATCATCTGCATCTCAGCTCTCCTCCTCCCATGCTGGTTTTACAGAAGCTTCCCAGAAACCCGACCATAATAATCACCTACAGAGAATGATTGGCACAAATACACACTTCGTAGGTTTTGAATACTTTTTCAGAGAAAGCACATTAATGCAAGACTGAGATGCAAATCAGGGCTACACCGGTGTGAGGAATGCCCTTTTGAGGAGTGGGGAATGTCAGACCTCTTTTTCCAGAATCCTTGGATTACCATTGTTTTTGGTGTTGATTTTTTTCCCCGTTCTGATTTTTCCTCTGAGGAATGATCTCAGTTAATCAAATAACACAGTTACTTTACCAAAACTGTATCCAAGAGATGCTTTCTTTTCATCTTTGAATCTTCTAAATCAGTATCAGAACATCTATTTTCTAATGCTCTAATTTTTTTAATGCTCTAATTTCTAATGCTCTAATGCTTGTGGTTACACCTTTCAGCTGCCCTTTAGCTAGGGATCTTTGTCCCACTCTAATAGTCCCAAAGGGGCTTTTTTCAAGAGGGACAACAGTGACCTGGATGGCTGAGGATCTCCATAGATGTCTCTAGTTGATGTTCTAAATGCCATTTATTATTGCTGTAGCTGCGTTCTCAGGCCTTCTGGGTAACATGCTGATGTCATTTTGGGGAAAAGCCTGTATTACAGCTGTTCTGTGCTAAGATTGAAAAGAGAGTTTCTTGGAACTATCAACTAGCCTATTGGTCTTCGGATACGCTTCAAGGCGCTAGTCGTCACTTATAAAGCCCTTCATGGTATTGGACCTGGGTACTTGAGAGACCGCCTGCTACCAATGACCTCCAATAGACCGATCAGATCCCACAGATTAGGCCTCCTCCAAATTCCATCCACCGGCCAATGTTGACTGGCAACTACCCAGAGGAGAGCCTTCTCTGTGGCTGCTCCGACCCTCTGGAACGAGCTCCCCATGGAGATTCGAACCCTCACCACCCTCCAGGCCTTCCACAAAGCCCTTAAAACCTGGCTGTTCCGACAGGCCTGGGGCTAAAGAGCTTTTCCCCCCCCCCCCTCGAATAGCAATAGCAATAGCAATAGCAGTAGACTTATATACCGCTTCATAGGGCTTTCAGCCCTCTCTAAGCGGTTTACAGAGAGTCAGCATATTGCCCCCAACAATCTGGGTCCTCATTTTACCCACCTCGGAAGGATGGAAGGCTGAGTCAACCCTGAGCCGGTGAGATTTGAACCGCTGAACTGCTGATCTAGCAGTAGCCTGCAGTGCTGCATTTAACCACTGCGCCACCTTGGTATGGTTGTTGTGTGCTTTTAAATTGTGTATTGTTTTGTTTGTCTTTTTATCCCTTATCTGTATCCCCTTCCCTGACTTGGATTGTGAGCCGCCCTGAGTCCCCTCCGGGGAAAAGGGCGGCATATAAGTGCAATAAATTCAATTCAATATCACATCTGGAGGGGAGATGTGGTCCAGGGCAACTGGATGAATTAATTAGAGGTTATTGACTTTATAAGCAGGAAACATACTTAAAATTTGAAAAACAGGGCTTTTCAGGGAATCTACAATCATTTTAAAAACTCCCCCTTAATGTTACAGAAGAGCAAATCATACACCCAGAACATAGAGCACTGGATTTATAGCAATAGCAGTTAGACTTATATACCGCTTCATAGGGCTTTCAGCCCTCTGTAAGCGGTTTACAGATTCAGCATATTGCCCTCAACAACAATCCGGGTCCTCATTTTACCCACCTCGGAAGGATGGAAGGCTGAGTCAACCCTGAGCCGGTGAGATTTGAACAGCCGAACTGCAGAACTGCAGTCAGCTGAAGTAGCCTGCAGTGCTGCATTTAACCACTGCGCCACCTTGGCTTCTTATTTCAAAGCATCATGCGAAATATAATTTTATGTCATTCTATTTTACATATTAATGCATTAAATTATATTGCGTCTTATCCTATAACTATTGTATTTTACCCTACTCTTATTTTAAATTGTTTGTATAGGATTTTATTGATGATGTGTTTGAACCTTGTGCTTTGATATGGCTTATAGGCTAATCAATAAAGCTGTAATCATAATCAAATCATCCTAAGAAAAAAAAGGTTGCCAGAGTAATGGCTCAAAGCATCTTAAATGCAATAACTTAAAATTCCCTTTCCAGCTCTTTGCTCACACTATTCTTCAAGCAAGGCCTGTCAAAATTGCATTCATTCTCTCGTACAACATAGTTTCTTCCTAATGAAAGTCCTGCAGCCAGCCATGAATTGGAACTAAGCACAGGTATTTAGATTGGGAGGAATATGAAATTTTGACAGCAGCAACTCATGGCCGTGTTAGGAATTTGATCTTTTCCAATTCTAATAATACTTGATCTGCACCTCTCAGAATCTAATCTATGAATCAGCACTCTGTTACTATCCATTGGCTCTCCGGTGTCCCCTACTCAATAACTCCAGCAAAATGAAATTCCAGTGCCTACTCTACAGACAGAAGCAATATGGAATGAAAACAGAGAGATTTCTCCAACCCTAATCACACCTGACTTTTCTCATCTCTCCCCCCCCCAGTGCTTAAACTCCTTAAACCGAAAGCCATCATTCTTTTTTTTTTTTTGTAATTTGGAGCACATCTATTCATTTAAAAATAGTGAAGAGGGGAATTGCACCCTCCCACAAAAACATAAAAAGAAAGCAGAAAGAAGGAAAGAAAGAAAGAAGGAAAGAAAGAAGGAAGGAAGGAAGGAAGGACAGATGGATGGATGGATGGATGGTAGGTAGGTAGGTAGGAAGGAAGGAAGGAAGGAAGGAAGGAAGGAAGGAAGGAAGGAAGGAAGGAAGGAAGGAAATACCACTGAGAAGTCAATCGTAGATTATTGTGCATAACAATTTGATATCAAATCTAAACAGGATACTACAAAACAGTTCTCCCTATTTGTATAGAATACCATATTTGGCCAAGTGTGATTAGACAGATAAGGAAATTTGTCTCCATTGCAGAAGCTCCCAATGTACATGGCAAAGCAACAGAATATGACACCGAAAAAGAGCAAGTAATAAAGAAGATGATAAAGATTGTACTAATACTACAGCCATACAACACGGATAAATATGCTTAGACATCAAATAATACTGTGAGGAATAGGTGCTCATCAGAGTGATGCCATGAGGGGAAAAAACTGTCCCTGTGTCAGGTTGTTTTGGCATGCAATGCAGAGAGGGGTTCCTACCAGTTTGCACCTATTCGGTAGAACCGGTTCGTCAAATCTACCGAACCGGTTAGAAGAGGTTCCACCAGTGGACCAGGAAAGCAGGCCACACCTACAGAAGAGGTTCCAAAAATTTTTGAAACCCACCACTGGTCCTTGGATATGATTATTCTACACTATCATGCTCACATTTATAACACTCAGTGCCTCTGTGAAAGGTAAGGATGACTACTGCGTTTGTGGTGCAATCAGAACATTGCGTGTGTTAAAGTTGTTTTAATGCAAACCAAAGATGCCTTTTAAAAAACAAGTTTACATCATATTCTTCTGCATGCCAGTGCTGTGTATGAGGTAATTTAAGGTAGTTCTGACAAGTGTCGTCGGCATCTTCATATCCGGTCACATGGGCGCCAAGCCACTCCCATCTGGTCACATGGGTGTGGCAAGCCACTCCCACAAAGGAGGCCACACCCACAGAGTAAGTTCGAACAATTTTTGAAACCCACCACTGATGCAATGACTTACTGCACTGTCCCGAGTGGAGGAAGTTGAAACAGATTTGATCCAGGATGTGAGGGGTCTGTAGATACTTTCTCAGCCCTCCTTTTCACCCACACAATATACAGGTCTTTAATGGAAGGCTGACTGGTTGAAATTGTTCTTTCTGTAGTTCTAACTATCCATTGGAGTTTGTACCTGTCCTATTTAGTTGCTGCACCAAACCAGATAGTTATTGAACTAGAGATGACAGACCAGTGGTGGGATTCAAATAATTTAACAACTGGTTCTCTGCCGTCATGACCAGGTGGGTAGGTGGGGCTCGGTGGTCATGTGACTGGGTAGGCGTGACAAACTCAACGTCACTCAGGTCGATGGACGCTTCGCCTTAGTTGTTACAATGGTTATAAGGGTTAAGCGGAAAGGCAGTTTCTGTAAGCAGGGCAATAAAGATTAGGCTAGAAACAACACCAGAATGTTTCCTTCCTGCCTTCCTTACAGGATTAGCCCTTTAAAGTGGGGAAAAAACAAAAGGAGGTTTCTTCCAACAACCGGTTCTCCGAACTGCTTAGAAAGTTACCAACCGGTTCTCCTGAATAGGTGCGAACTGGCTGAATCCCACCACTGTGACAGACTCAATAATTCTATCAGATAGTATCTATCAGAAAGGCCCACCAAGTTGGCAGTTTGTAGTAAGAGAGCCTGGGAAAATTAATCTCTATATACAAGTCATTATATTAATTATCTGCAATTAATTTTATACTGTAGAAAAAAAATTAAGTCCGGTTTTTGTAATGGTCCCCTTCTGGCCTTGGCCATTGATATTCTAGAATCAGGAAAACTACTCTAATAATTCCCTCATAACATTACTTACGGTATTTTGCATTATGGTTACAGCAGTGGTCGCATTTTAAGGGCCATTTCATAACCACGACCCACCCACCCCTCTCAGAAATTATCAACTCAGAACTAGCAGAAAATGTTAGTCATTGGCCAGCCTGGTTTGGAAGAAGCTGAATTCTGGTTAGCTGTGGGTGGAACGCTACTGAGTGACCTTCACAAGAACAATATATGATAATCCAGGAAGCTGTCAAGCTGAAAAGAGGCCTTTTGCATTTACACAGATCAGATAAATGGCTAGTCCTTGTAGCAGCATTGACTGAATGGAATATGCCAATATAAGGGAAGCTTGAGAGAAAAGAAGGAATTTAATGAAGGTTTACATTATCAGCACAAGCCTTTTATACTGGCACAGTCTTATTTACCTTCTGTTAACACTGTATTGTATTCCGGGAATACAATAAATAGCACTATATGTTGTTTTAATGCTAAACCCATTCACAGAATAGCCGGCAACAAATATGTCATCTTCTGAATATGCCTTTTAGTTTTCATTCCAAAGGAAGAAAGTAGGGAAAAGAAAAAAAAAAGTTAAACATTTTTTTTTCTTGCAGCTGGCTAGCACACCACAGTTTGAACTCTATTTTGACAGAACTGAAAGGGAAAAAAAATGCTCTTATACAGTTGCCTTGATCCTTTATAAACATACAGCTGTCAGTGGATAGCACACATACCCACAGACATATTGCTAATTTGGTTATGCAGTAAGCTTCATATTAAAACCCAGATGCCATATCTTATGATTAAATTTTACTCTGTTCAGAGACAGCTCCCATAAATACTGAATTGTAGCTTAACTTCCATCAACTGTCTATCAGTCTCTCACAGATTAATAAAAACCAGAAGGAAAGAGAGGTGGGAAGGCAGAAGAAATAGAAGGAAAAAAAACAGGCATTAGTTTTAAAATTTGTTAAATCACTCTAGGAAGGAAGGAACTGGTCTATTCATGACTCTTAAGTCAGATGACTAAAATATAACTTTATCACATGGCTGTAATGATGCTGAAAGTTAATACAGCTAGTCCTTGACATACGGCCACAATTGAGTCCAAAATTTCCATTGCTAAGCAATAGAGTTGTTGGGTGCGTTGTGTCCCGTTTAATGACCTTTCTTGCCACAGTTGTTAAGTGAATCAGTGCAGATGTTAAATTATGGTTGTTGAAGGAATAGGGCTTCCCCATTGACTTTGCTTGTTGGGAGATCTCAAAAGATGATCACGTGATCACAAGAGCCGAGGTGGCGCAGTGGTTAGGGTGCAGTACTGCAGGCTACTTCAGCTGACTGTTATCTGTAGTTCAGCGGTTCTAATCTCACCGGCTCAAGGTTGACTCAGCCTTCCATCCTTCCGAGGTGGGTAAAATGAGGACCCAGACTGTGGGGGCGATATGCTGACTCTGTAAACCGCTTAGAGAGGGCTGAAAGCCCTATGAAGCGGTATATAAGTCTAACTGCTATTCCTATTGCTATGTTTTGATGATAGTGTCATAAAAATGAGCTAATTGCTAAGCGTCCAAATTTTGATCATGTGACCAATGGCCAGAAATGTGGAAAAAAATAGTCACACATTTTTTTTCAGTACTGTTCTAACTTCGAACAGTGTCTAAATAAATGATTGTAACTCAAGGACCACCTGTAGCCTTATAAGGTAAACCTTAGCTACTGAAGCTTCGTTGAAGAATGGATCTTTTATTTTTCGTCAGAGACAAATTGGTGGGTGGGTGGATTCCAGCTGGAAAATCAGTTGAATGCGAATTTGGTGGGTTGGGAGGGTTTTCGGTTGTGTTTTCTTTTACAAATAATAAAATTTATTTATTTATTTATTTTATTAATAAAATTTATAAGCCGCCCAATCCCGAAGGACTCCGGGCGGCTTACAAAAAGAAGAAGAAAAGAAATAATAAAAAAAATAAAAAGACGACAGATTTAAAATCACAACATGCATTCAATCTGATCGGGGCTGGACCTCAACATTGAGGTCAACAGCCCCAGGCATGCCGGAATAGCCAGGTTTTAACAGCTTTTCTGAAGGCCATGAGAGTGGGCAAGGTCCGGATCTCTGGGGGTAGCTGATTCCAAAGAGTCGGAGCAGCCACAGAGAAGGCCCTCCTCCGGGGAGCCACCAGCCGACATTGTCTGGCTGACGGCATCTGAAGGAGGCCCAATCTGTGGGATCTCACCGGCCGTAGGGAGGTATGTGGCAGTAGGCGGTCTCGCAGGTACGCTGGCCCTAAGCCATGTAGGGCTTTAAAGGTAATGACCAACACCTTGAATTGTATTCGGAGACCAATTGGTAGCCAGTGCAGCTCGCGGAGGTCAGGTGTAACATGGGTGTACCTTGGTACACCCAATATCGCTCGTGCGGCTGCACTCGGGACTAGCTGCAGTCTCTGAACGCTTTTCAAGGGTAGCCCTATGTAGAGCGCATATGGATCTTAAACTTAGGTAGCCCCCAGGATAAATTTGTCCTGAGAGATCAATCGGGTGGACTATTACTGATTCATATATTTGTAATACCATTTAAGACTGATCATCCCTTATGTCAGCCCAGAATAGGATAGAATAGGATAGGATAGAATAGGATAGGATAGGATAGGATAGAATAGAATAGGTCAGGTCAGGTCAGGTCAGGTCAGGAAAGGACAGAATAGAATTCTTTATTGGCCAAGTGTGATAGGACAAACAAGGAATTTGTTTTTGGTCCATATGCTCTCAGTGTACATAAAGCAAAATAAAATAGAATACATTCATCAAGAATCATAAGATACGGCACAGTGATAATCATAGATTACTAATAAGCAATCAAATCATACTAGGAAACAAATAAAACAATATAAATTGTAAAGATACAAGCAACATGGCTATAATCATAAGGTGAAGCAAAGAGGCCATAGAACCATGATGGCAAACCTGTGGCACACGTGTCACAGGTGGCATGTGGAGCCATATTTGCCGGCACGCAAACTATCAGCTCCACCATGCATGTGCGCATCAGCCAGCTGGTTTTTGGCCTTCCAGAGGGCCAGGAAAGGGTGTTTTCACCCTCCCCAGGCTCCGGAGACTTTCCTGAAGTCCGGTGAGGGCGAAAAACAGGCTCAACGGTCCAGCCAGAAGTTCAGAAACAAACTTCCGGTTGGGCCATTGGGCCTGTTTTTTGCCTTCCTCAGGCTCCAGAGACTTTCCTGAAGCCTGGGGAAATAGCCTCCCCCAGCCCCCAGGAGGCAAAAATAGCCTCCCCCAGCCCCCAGGAGGCCCTCCAGAAGCCGGAAACAGTGGTGAGGTTATATACTAGAAAACGGGTGTCAAACTCATGGTGTCATATTGTTGTCATGTGATGTTTTGTTATGTTTTTCTCTTCACGGAGATGGGGTGGGCGTGGCCTGCGTGTGACACATCTGGGCTGTTGGCTGCCAGTTTTGATACCCCTGTAGTAGAACATCAGATGGAGAAATGATTCCAAATGTGACATACTGACATGATTCCCAGCAACGATGGGATTCACTTACCTTCCCTACCAGTTCGCAAATGTGAGTGCGCTCGTTTCGCTTGCACGCACCATGTCTGCACATGGGCACTGCCTTCTGCGCATGCAAAGTACTCGCGTATTACATCAGGGCTGGTGGGTGGAGCCTCTTGAAGCTACCGCTACCAGTTAGCCCAAACCAGAGAGAACCAGCTGAATACCACCTCTGATTTCCATGCAGATTTTAGCATCCTTTATCCATCTGGAATCCCCCAGATACTTTGGATCTCTAGCTTTCAGAAGGTCTAGCCATAAACCATGTTGGTTGACTTGTAGCACTGACACAACTGAATGCATTTGGTTCAAGAAAGCAAAGCTACAGATCTTGTTTGGCCAATGAACCTAGTTAACACTCCATTACCAGATTTCATAGTCTCACAGAAGAATTAACTGTCTTCTTAGAGATCGGGCCATGTGCTTAAATGTTGTATCTCTCATCCTTTTACATTCCAAGTAAAATAAGTAAAAGAGGCAACATACAAACACTCACACCCAGCAGACTAAAACAGAAAAAAAAAGTCCTTGGAAGAGATAAAGGGCATTCTATAGGGCCGCTTGTAGTATAATACGTGTTTTATAAGCTTTGCTGAAGTAGCAAATTGAAATTAGAGGTTTCAGTTTTCCCCCTGTAGAGACAATTGCAATCTCATCATCAGCCTGATAACAGTTGATGGCCCTGTGGTCACCTCTCCAAGATTGTGGTTGTCAAGTGAGAGGCTCTTTCCTGTTCGGAAACTTAACAGCCGGCTTGTGTTAAGTTTTTCTGCCGCACATTGCTTATTGTTTTGTGCGTTTGTAAGTGTGAGAGAGAGGAGGACAGGGAGAGAGGTGATTTCTAAGTTACAAAAGATTAGAGCTGAAAAGAACATTGATTGTCTTCCCACCACCACCGCACTCCCCAACCTGTTTGTGTATCTGTAGGGATAGGTGAAAATTTGGTCTGATTTAATGCTTACTAAAAACGTTTTCAGGGATGTGGTGGCTCAGTGACTAAGACGCTGAGCGTGTTGATCAGAAAGGTCAGCAGTTTGGCAGTTCAAATCCCCATCAACGTGTAACAGAGTAAGCTTCCATTATTTGTCCCACCTTCTGCTGAGCTAGCAGTTAGAAAGCACATAAAAATGCAAGTAGAAAAATAGGAACCACCTTTGGTGAGAAGGTAACAGCGTTCCATGAACCTTTGGCATTTTGTCATGCCGGCCACATAATCACTGAGATGTCTTCAGACAGCTCTGGCTCTCCTTGAAAAGGAGATGAGCACCACCACCTAGAGTTGGAAAAACTAGCACATATGTGCGAGGGGAACCTTTACCTTTACCTTTTAAAAATGTTTTCATCAATATCATTTATGATTGTTGTCAGGGCTCCTAGTAACACCTCCAACGAAAGAAGAAAATTGATGGTTTCCCCTTTAGCATCACACAAAAAGCCATCGAGTTCTTATCGAACAAAGTTTTTAAAACTGCCTTAGTAGTAGAACTATCATTTGTTCTATCTTACAGTTTTTCAGATTTCCAGTTAGATCTGATACCTACACTTCAAACATTTATATTGCTTTTAAAATATTGTCTATTTGCAAACTACTTTTGTGGTATCAATGCTGGTTAATGATGCCAGCATTCATCCATCCATCCCTCCCTCCCTCCCTCCCTCTCTCTCTCTTAACTTTTTTCTGTTATTTGCTTCCAAGTAATTTCTAAAGGCAGCATGTAACTTGTGAAGGAATTAATCGTAATCATGTTTTCCTTCTAAAAACAAAAGCATTTACAATTATTCCGTTTCATGGCTCATTGAAGTGAAATAGTCATATCAAGAAGCAAAGCGTCTTCTGAAGATCCATCCTGAGATATTAATTAACTGGAATTTATTGCATTTGTGACAAGATCCACAGCTCAACAGCTTTTCCATAGATCTCTGACATTTCCAGTTAGAAGATAGCTGGCAAGGCATATGAAGTATTTTTGCTCTGGATTCTGGAATTTTTTTTATTGAATCAGCTTTTTGATCCATCTACTTCCCATGATTCTGTTAATTATCCTTGGAATTTGGAGCAAGATTGAGATGCAAGTCCTAAATGGACATTCTTGCATTGATTTTAGCTTGACCTCATAAGGTTTTGGATTCTTGGGAAATGATCAGACATTCAACACACCAATGCCTTTTTTCATATCTTCCCCCTTTTTAATTTGTAGCATAAACAAGATAAGAAATGCTTCCTTCAGCAATGCACATTTTTTAAAAAGTTTTGTGCCATTTAAACTCAATTGTTTAAACACGTCATTCCTGCTGCTCTCCCACTTTCATATGGCAGTTTTTTGTGATAAGTGGGCAGTAAAATAGTGCTTTTTATATTCAAGCATTTCCAAGTTACGTAGGGGCAAAGTAAATCTTCTTTTTCTGGTAAAGTTTATTCTGTTATATGTGTACCGATTTCTACAACCTTCTTAACGTTTGCTGTCTTCACTGACAGCCAGAGGCCAACAGTGTACAAGAAGCAGGTTACAGAAGATTAGGAATAATTCAAATTAGACACAGAGTGGTTCAGTGCCTTTAACCAGCATACAAATCAAAGCAAGGCTCTTCTAATAACAATTGCAATTGAGCAAAAGTTTGAGACATCCCTGGAAATCTTCAATGGCGAATTCAGCAAGTCAAACGAGATCATTTTCATTTCCTGCACACTGGATAAGAAGTGGGTTATGAGCTCTGCATACCAAATGCAACGGATAGGGTGAGGAGGCAAAATATAATAGCCTAGCCATTCAGTTGTGGAATTGGAAGAACCCAGTTTGGGTAAGGGAGGGGATGATTGTGTTTCCAGCATAGTCCTGTGTGGAAAGTAATCTTTGATTTCCTGCAATAAGAAGAAAAATTCACATTTGGAAAGTGGTTGTACAACAGTGGTGGGTTTCAAAAATTGTTTGAACCTACTCTGTGGGTGTGGCCTCCTTTGTGGGAGTGGCTTGCCAGCCATGTGACCTGGTGGGAGTGGCTTGCCGGCCATGTGTTCTCTCTCTCTCTCTCTGTTCAGTTCAGTTCAGTTCAGTTCAGTTTATTGTATTTGTATGCCGCCCTTTTCCCCCGAAGGGGGACTCAGGGCGGCTCACAACTCGAACTAGGGAAGGGGGATACAGACAAAAATTTAAAAACAAACATAACAATATATAATTTAAAAACTCACAACAGTCATACCATTCGAGACAGGGGCAACAGCTCTTTCTCTTCTCTCTCTCTCTTGCTTTCTCTATCCCTCCCTCTCTCTCTCGCTTTCTCTCTCTCTCCTTCCTTTTGTCTCTCTGTCCCTTTTTCCTTTTTTTCTTTATCTCTCTCTCACTTTTCTTTCTTTTTTTCTTTTTTTCTTTCTTCCTTTCTTTCTCTTTCTCTCTCTGTGTGAGTCTCTCTGTCTGTGTCTGTGTGTGTGTGTGTGTGTGTGTGTGTCAGTGGTGGGTTTCAAAAATTTTCCGTAGGTGTGGCCTGCTTTCTGGGTCCACTGGTGGAACCTCTTTTAACCGGTTCGGTAGATTTGACGAACCGGTTCTACCGAACTGGTGCGAACTGGTAGGAACCCACCTCTGTTGTACAATGACGTCGTCATAAATATGAGATAAAGTGTGATGGGAGTTGAGGATATGTTTCTTGCATGACACTCTTTCCTGAGAGGACGGCTGCTGTGCAGCCTTCTCATTGACTTCTCATTGAATATGGAAGTGTCCTCCTGTAACGCTATAATTAGCTTCAGAAGCCAATGAACCATAGAGGAGTCAGCCAGCTTTTCCAATAACCTCTCCTGGGGGAATTGAATGAAAAGCTGCCTTCAAGTTACCGAAGGTGGCATAGAGGATCTTCTCTGGGAAGGTCAGAGGATTTTTTGGGGGGGCTAGGCTTGCAGAGTGATTTCCAGATCAAAGACGGGAAAATCTGGCTTTCTCTACCACGAAAGCGATTTCTTGAATCATCCAGTCCATCTGTCTTGTATGTAAATGCCTAGAGTGTATTTTACACGTTATGCTGATCAACCTAAGCTCTTCTTATTAAATAAAAGCATGAATTACATTTGCTTGGCAATTTCAGAGGTAGCAGGATTTGATCTTGATCAACCGCACAATAAAGACATATCCTTTTCTGTATCTCATCTTCCCTTTTCTCTCCCCTCCTCCTCCTCTTCATTTTGGAATACTTCTTCCAGCTACTTCAAAAGTCTTGGATCTGCTTTGAAACAAGATCACCTTGAATTATTTCAAAATTGCTCTATTTAAGTTTGTCAGCTACCTCTTCTTTTTCTCCTCTTCTAAAAATTAAAAGGCAACTTCCACACATGCAATGTTCTGATTGCACCACAAACGCAGTAGTCATCCTTACCTTTCACAGAGGCACTGAGTTTTATAAATAGGAGCATGATAGTGTAGAATAATCATATCCAAGGACCAGTGGTGGGTTTCAAAAAAAATTGGAACCTCTTCTGTAGGTGTGGCCTGCTTTCCGGCTCCACTGGTGGAACCTCTTCTAACCGGTTCGGTAGATTTGTCTGACAAGTGTCGTCGGCATCTTCATATCCAGTCACATGGGTGGCAAGCCACTCCCATCTGGTCACATGGGCGGCAAGCCACTCCCACAAAGGAGGCCACACCCACAGAGTAGATTTGAACAATTTTTGAAACCCACCACTGAGGGGCTACCACAAAGAAGGGAGGATTCTCCAAATCATCTGATTCTCCAAATCATCTGAAGGCAGGACAAAAGTAATTGATGGAAATTTCAAAGATTCTTTTTCAAGAGGCAACTGGACTTTTTGTTATTTTCTTTGAAGTCCTTTCGCTTCTCATCCAAGAATCTCCATAGACAGTTGATGGAAGCTAATCAAGGAAGGACCCAACTCAGAACTAAGGAGAAATGTCCTGACACTGAGAACAATTAATGAGTGGAATGGCTTGCCTGCAGTTGTGGGTGCTCCATCATTGGAGGCTCTTAAGAAGAAACTAGAAGATGGTCATTTGTCTGGAATGGTGTAGTGTCTTCTGCTTGTGCAGGGGGTTGGGCTAGAAGACCTTCAAGGTCCCTTCCAACTCTGTTATTCTGTTAAGTACTGGGTAGGAAAATAGCAATATAAACAACTTCAACACACGCAATGTTCTGATTGCACCACAAACGCAGTAGTCATCCTTACCTTTCACAGAGGCACTGAGTTTTATAAATATGAGCATGATAGTGTAGAGTAATCATATCCAAGGACCAGTGGTGGGTTTCAAAAAATCTTGGAACCTCTTCTGTAGGTGTGGCCTGCTTTCCGGGTCCACTGGTGGAACCTCTTCTAACCGGTTCGGTAGATTTGTCGAACTGGTTCTACTGAACTGGTGTGAACTGGTAGGAACCCACCTCTGAACTCCCCACAACAAATCCTCTGAATGCCATGGAACTCAATGGGACTTACTCCCCCCCAAAATAAATTTACAACTACAGCTTCAGTCCCATTGAATACAATATAATGCAATATTGAGAAATCTTAATTTATAAACATGTGAATATACACATACATAATGAATACGGGCACACGTGCAGTACATACATGCATTCCTGACATGTATTACCTTTCCAGGGGTGGGGAAAAAGGTGAATGTCTAACACTCCTTCTGGACCAACTTTAGTTATGCTTGACATTTCAGAGTAAATAAAACATGACAAGGAGCATGAAAGGTGCAAATTAGAAATTGCAGTAGCTCCACCAACCAATATATTTCCTAACTTTATTATTCTACACGGAACTCTCTTGAGGACGAGAGAATGAGTTTTGTAATTACACAAAATATATGCATTTTACAATTGCTTAATATGGCATGATATTTTAAAATGATCGCTTCTTGTGTGAACACTTTACGGCGAGGAGCTATCTAATTAGAAACAGTACAAGGGCAGTAAATCAAAAAGTTTATTCAATCTTCTGGAACCCCACACATGAATAAATTATGCAAAAAAAAAATTAAGCAGAGGAGAAATATTATGAGGTTTGAAATGGATCCATGCGATGACTATAATTTGCAATTAATTTTTTTCCTTTTTATCAGTGCTAAATAATTTGGGGGGAGTCTAATGGGGGGGGAATTAAATTCACTCTTTGGTTTTTGTGGAAGGACAAAGAAGTAGGTATAAACTCTAACTATAATACTTTTCTATTGATATCTCAACCATCTTGATTGCAATTTGAGTCATTTACCATTTAAGCCTGGGCTTCATAAAAGTCAAGAGAATATTTGTTGTTGTTTTTTAAATTTCCTACTGAATTTGCCCAACAAGTAGTCCCTGTTTAGGACAGCCTAACTGGAGAAACGCATCTATTTCCTGCCTTGCAAAGTAAATCTAATCTTAGAAAATGTCAGGGAAACCCAGAAAGGAATTGAATGTTTCTTCCTTGTTCATGTAAATCAATCAGAGGTGGTATTCAGCAGGTTCTGACCAGTTTTGGAGACGTGGTAGTGGAAATTTTGAGTAGTTCGGAGAACCGGTAAATACCACATTACCAATACCACATCTGGCCTATCTATTAGCAATAGCAATAGCAATAGCAGTTAGACTTATATACCGCTTCATAGGGCTTTCAGCCCTCTCTAAGCGGTTTACAGAGTCAGCATATCGCCCCCAACAACAATCCGGGTGCTCATTTTACCCACCTCGGAAGGATGGACGGCTGAGTCAACCCTGAGCCGGTGAGATTTGAACAGCCGAACTGCAGAACTGCAGTCAGCTGAAGTAGCCTGCAGTGCTGCATTTAACCACTGTGCCACCTCTGCCTCCCGAGTCCCAGCTGATCAGGAGGGAATGGGGATTTTGCAGTAACCTTCCCCCGTAGTGGAGTGGGAAGGGAGATTTTACAGTATCCTTCTCCTGCCATTCCCACCAAGCCATGTCCACAGAACCGGTAGTAAAAAAACTTTGAATCCCACCACTGAAGTCAATGATCAATGCATGACAGCTTCTCAAGGAGAAATGGACATGCTTGGTACTAAAGACTTTCAAAGGCAGAACAACTAGGAGGGAGAACCGGAGTTGGTCTCTGTAGTAAATCATCAGCAATGCATCAGACTAATAGCCTTAGTCTTTCCCTTTCAGATCCCCTGCTACGTTTCTTAGTCAGCATGCAGGGACGTGCAGTCACTAGAGGCAAGGGAGGTGGGGCCTCACCAGTCTCCTCAGGGAAAGGAAAGGATTTTAAATAATTTTCTTAAAATAATTAAAGCCAGGGTAGTTGCTACCAGATTTCAAGTCACAGTGGCTTGGTGTCTGCTCTCAGTATTAACTAGGAGGAGGCCAGAGAACTAGGGGCCTCTTTTGCATAAGGAATTTTTCGCCTTTTAAGAGTTAAGCAAGGGTTAACAAGCAAAGAATTCCTTATGCAAATGAGGCACGTATTCTCTCGCCTCCTGTAGAGGGCATTTTTAGAGGCTTTTTAGAGTTCTCTGGGAGCAACTAGCTTAGTCTGACAGAGCTCTGGCCTTTCATGAGGGGAGGGGAGGGCAGGGCAGGGAGAAGCAGAGTTGAAATTGTCTCTGAAACAGCTGGAAAAGGTCCGTGTGGGGAGGGGGGAGGAATTCAAAAAGTTTGATCGGAAGGCAGCAGGGGAAAGGGGGGGGTATGGCAGAGGAGCTGCTTTCAAGCCTTTGGAAAATATATCCAATCCAACTTCTGTGTTTGTGTTTGAGAGTGAGTGAATGAGAGAGGGATCCAAGTTCTCTGTGTGCATGTGTCTGTTTGAGAGAGGGGGGAGGGAGGGAGAGAGGGAGGAAGGAGGGGGAGGGAGAAGAAAAAGAATGGAAAAACTTATTTTGCAAGGGGGAAAAATGCTGTCGCTTTAAATCAGAACTGAGCATGCCTGGCTGTGGAATTCTGGGAGTTGAAGTCCACAAGTCTAAAAAGTGCCTCACCAGGGCTAAAGCTGACCGCACGTCACTGTCAGCATGTTAGCTGGGAATCCTAGACATCCGGACTGTATCAGATCGTGCTGGTTTAAAATCCTCCTTCTCCCAAGGCTGAACTAGACTTTTTAACTTTGTCTTTACCAATTCTTTTCAGGAAAAAAAAAGAACATTATCAAATGATTTAGAGGAGGTCTAAAATCATATTTGTGACCTAGGAGTTTTTCCCTTTTTCAGCATACCTGAGCATGGAATGAATATAGCTTGCTCTACTTTCTTTTGCTACTATGTTGTGATAGTGTATTCTGTCATTCCACCAAAGAGTCCATGTTGGCCCAAGAATTCTGGGAGTTGAAGTCCATAGGTCATAAAGGGGCCAGAGTTGCCCATCCCATTGTTCCCACTTCTCTTTTCTCATATCTACAAATGATAAAAGCCCCATGCAGTTGGTTGGGCTGTAACTAAATGATTGGCCAGACTACAATTGGTGACTTTTATGATCACCAAATCTAATCTGCAGTTCCTTATTCCTTCTGTTGCAACATAGTCTAAGTGTTGTTTCATTACGCAGTGTGTGGTTAAATAAATAACACCTCTTCCCCATGTTGTTGAGGAACTAAGACCTACAGGGTTATTATAATGGAGCAAAAATTCATGGTCTACATCTTTTTAATAGCTCAAATAATATTTGGCACTGATAAAATAATGAGTAAATTGGATTTCCGATTGTAACCATCTTAAAATAGAAAATGCAGATTTCAACCTAGGATTGCTTTCAGAACAAGCATGCCAGTGGTGGGTTTCAAAATTTTTTAGAACCTCTTCTGTAGGTGTAGCCTGCTTTGAGGGAGTGGCTTGCCAGTCATGTGACTGGGTGGGTGTGGCCAACTTGCAAAATGTGGTGAAACTCACTTAACAACGCTCTTGCTTAGCAACCAAAATGTTGGCTCAGGAACTCTGGCATTGGCAGTCTTAAAGCTGCCAAGTTACAAGACCCTTGAATCCCTAACCCTTTAGAAAAAAACCCCAAGGGTGTTCAAACTTGACAGCTTTAAGACTTGTGGACTTCAACTCCCAGAATTCCTCCCCTCGCTCTTCATCTTGATGATGTGCGGACGGGCAATGGGAAGGGAGCTGGAACCGGTTCTAAATGGCACTGTAGATTAGTGGAACCTCTTCTATAGAAGAGGTTAGAACTGGCAGGAACCCACCTCTGAAGCATGCAAATATAATTTTAGAACAGATGAATGATTTTTTTTGAGTCATGTAATTAGTTCTTCTAGTCCAGGAAGATTTGCTCATTTTGACAAGTAATTTTTAAGAATGTGAAGCATAAGATTTCTCAGCTCGGAAACCTTCTCTCTCTTTCTCTTTGTCTTCATATAGTTTTTCTTATTATTCTTTGACCAGATAGCAGCAAATTTTATGTCACTAGATTCCCCATTCAACATAGCCAGAATAGAAAGGGAATAAAAATGTAAATGGCCACATGCAATTAAAATATCTTCCATTGCACCAATCTTTGTTCAAAGATACACACACAAACGAACTTTAATTCTGAGATAAGCAACGGATGTATGAAAATTACCCCACTGTTTCTGGCATATAATGGGACTATAAAGTCACAGTTTGTGATTTAACAGTTGAAATGTTCTCATCTTATTCCTGAAACTTATGCAAAAACAAAAGCAAAAACAAAAAAAATTCCTGCAGGCACTTAAGAATACAGTATGCAGGCATTAGAAAAGACAAAGAGTTTTAATGAGTACAGTGCAAAATGCTAACTAAATACCCACCAGATCTCATTTGGCTGCAACATAAACATTGGAAATGCAGGAAGCCAAAACCCAATTAAACTAAACTGCATTAAATGATAACCAAATGTGTAACAGCTTTCTAGGAATCTTTGTTTTATTTTTTTTTACATTGACAGACTTCACAATTCCAATCAACTCTTTGAATGTTGGAATACAGTGTTTATGTATTTTATACAGCTATAGACATAGCCAGTAAAGGGCAGTGTTTATAAGTTTGTAGTTGCATCTATGATATACTCCGTGTCTTTTCTCTGTATAAAGCTTTCCTGTTTCCTTGTTGCAGTTAAGCAGAAAAGCACATGTGTATTGTGCACGGTTCTGTAGAGCTATGTACATAATTTCTAACACAGAATCCTGACCCTACTTCTGACAAGAGAGACTATTTCAAAATGAATTGCAATGCATTTTGCAAAGCTCTGTGGTGCACAAACGCAGTAGTCATCCTTACCTTTCACAGAGGCACTGCGTTTTAAAAATATGAGCATGATAGTGTAGAATAATCATATCCAAGGACCAGTGGTGGGTTTCAAAAATTTTTGGAACCTCTTCTGTAGGTGTGGCCTGCTTTCCGGGTCCACTGGTGGAACCTCTTCTAACCGGTTCGGTAGATTTGATGAACAGGTTCTACCAAATAGGTGCAAACTGGTAGGATCCCACCTCTGCTCCCCCCCCCAACAACACAATACAACTCAGAGTGAAAGAAAAAAAATCCCTAGCCCAGTGAATCCTACTAACAAACACCCAGTCCTATTGCACCATTTATACCATTTCTTTATCAAGAACTGTCAAGTTCAGCTTTATAAATATTTAACTTAAACCAATAGCTGGAAGATGTAGCAACTGTGTACTCTCATTTTGTTAATGACTAATGAGCCTCTTTTTTACATGGCAGCAGAATCATACAATAATCAACAGTGAAAAGGGGATAAAATGTGGATAGAATGTCAATGTTTTTAATATTTGGTGTATAATTCATGCCTGACCTGCGTGTTGTGCCAATTTGTGCAAAACCAAATCTTGCAGTTTAATGGGCAATTTGAGGAGGTTTTAACTCGCTTGCAACAGGGCAGAAGTTTAAATCAATTTGACTCTAATCCAAAATCTTCTGATATGGAGTGCAGGAACATTGTGGTGGACAACACTCATGCCAGAAAGAGGAAACGCTTCCGGCATTTAGTCAAGAAAAAAATCTCTCCAGGGGAAGAAAGAGGGGAATATTGAATGGAGGGATTCATCGGCCTGGCCCCAACATAGAGTGATCCTTCCTCTTGCCATTTTTGAAAGAGATCATGGGAATGAGGGATTATGTGAAAAAAAGATCCATGAGAACCAGTGGTGGGTTTCAAAAATTGTTCGAACCTACTCTGTGGGTGTGGCCTCCTTTGTGGGAGTGGCTTGCCGGTCATGTGACTGGATATGAAGATGCCGATGACACTTGTCAGAACCACCTTAAATTACCTCACAGACAGCACTGGCATGCATAAGAATAGGATGTAAACTTGTTTTTTAAAAGGCATCTTTGGTTTGCGTTAAAACAACTTCAACACACGCAATGTTCTGATTGCACCACAAACGCAGTAGTCATCCTTACCTTTCACAGAGGCACTGAGTTTTATAAATGTGAGCATGATAGTGTAGAATAATCATATCCAAGGACCAGTGGTGGGTTTCAAAAAATTTTGGAACCTCTTCTGTAGGTGTGGCCTGCTTTCCGGGTCCACTGGTGGAACCTCTTCTAACCGGTTCGGTAGATTTGACAAACCGGTTCTACCGAATAGGTGCGAACTGGTAGGAACCCACCTCTGATGAGAACTTTGTAGAGATGTCTTTCAAAGTGGTTGCACTGGTCAAATGGCCATGTATCTTAGAAACTAGCACGTCGATTTCTGCAAAATATTTTTAAGTAAAGATAAAGGTCCCCCAAGGACATTTGTGCTAATCGTTCCCGACTCTAGGGAACGGTGCTCAACTCCGTTTCAAAGCCAAAGAGCCATTGCTGTCCGAAAACATCTCCGTGGTCATGTGGCCTGCATGATTAAACACCAAAGGCGCATGGAACACTGTTACCTTCCCATCAAAGGTGGTCCCTGTTTTTCTACTTTTTACCTGCTTTCGAACTGCTAAGTTGGCAGAAGCTGGGACAAGTAACGGGAGCTCACTCCGTTACGCGGCGCTAGGGATTTGAATTGCCAACCTTCTGATCGACAAGCTCAGCATCTTAGCCATTGAGCCACCACATCCCCTAAATAAAAATATTTTTATTTATTTGTTATGCTGCTCATGTAATGGTTAATTCTGACCAGAGGTGGGTTCCTACCAGTTTGCACCTATTCGGTAGAACCAGTTCGTCAAATCTACCGAACCGGTTAGAAGAGGTTCCACCAGTGGACCCAGAAAGCAGGCCACACCTACAGAAGAGGCTCCAAAATTTTTTGAAACCCACCACTGCTCTGTAAGTAGCTGTCTTTATTGTTTTGTGTGCTGGTTTCGATACAGTGCATGCAATGAAAGAGTTCATTTCTGTGTCTCTTCTTTGTGCAGCCCATTCATTGGAGTCAGTGATACTGAAGACTGGCAAGTCATCTTCCTTCTCTAAGTAGCTCTTTTATTGTTTTTGCACTTATTTTAATTTTATTCTAGTTCACCCATTGAGGCAAAGAATTCAGTGACATCGTCTTGGCCACTCCCACCCAGTCACATGGGCAGCAAGCCACTCCCACCCAGTCACATGGCCAGCAAGCCACTCCCATATGGTCACATGGCCGGCAAGCCACTCCCACCAAGTCACATGGTTGGCAAGCCACTCCCACAAAGCAGGCCACAACCAGAGAGTAGGTTCCAAACATTTTTTAAACCCACCACTGATCCTGACCTATATTAGAAGATTATGTAGGAACTGGGACAGAGTGGGATCAGCAACACAGGAATTGTGGGATGCCAAACAAAAAATGTAAATTCAAAGGATCTGAAAAGGAAAATTACCAAGGCCATTTTTTTTCCTCTGTGGCAATTTATTGAAAATAAGGGGAAATGTTTTTGTTCCTTCTATCGACATCACAGCTTCTATGCTATCCACTTCACACATATTGTATAATCAAACAATCACATTCTTGGGGAAATAATGTAACAACGCCAAAATATTTAGTTGCCAAAGACTCCAGCAGCAATGCACAGATTTATGAGATGTTTTTGAAGCTTTAGCAGATAGTTTGGACTGGGAATGATTTCTATGTGTTTTATAGAGCCGAGGTGGCGCAGTGGTTAGGGTGCAGTACTGAAGGCCACTTCAGCTGACTGTGATCTGCAGTTCAGCGGTTCAAATCTCACCGGCTCAAGGTCAACTCAGCCTTCCATCCTTCCGAGGTGGGTGAAATGAGGACCCAGACTGTGGGGGCAAGTTGCTGACTCAATTTGCTAAAAATATTCTGTAAACCGCTTAGAGAGGGCTGAAAGCCCTCTGAAGCGGTATATAAGTCTAATAAATAAATAAATAAATAAATAAATAAATGCATACGTGAGTAATGGTCACTAACCACTTTTCACAATTGCTAATTTTAATCAGTACTGGTGGGAGGGGGAGTATACAGATAATTGTTATGATTTTCAACTCTGGGAGTTGAAATCCACAAATCTTAAAGTTGCCAAGGCTGGAGACCCCTGATCTAGGCTAAGGTCACTATAAGTCCAATCAGGGAAACATCCATAATTGTATTCTCATAATGAAAATAACAGTTGATCACTTCTTTTCCCAAAATGGAAGGGAAGTTTTAAATGCCATCTGCCAATTCTCAATATTTTTTTTAAAAAAATAAAATTAAAAGGGCTATTGCCTTGCCATTTGGAGAAACATCAGGCAAGACCACACAAGAATGGTAAAATTTCAGCTATTTAAATTTTTAAAATCCATGTAGGTTTTACGATATATTAAGGTTGCTGACTCCTGTGCGTGCTAGATCTATAATAAGGAGGAATTTGTTTTTCTTCTTCTTATCCTTAGTAGTAGAGGGGCTACATTTCAGATGGAACTGAGAACTGCAGAGTCCGTGTACTGACGAAGGACTAAAAAAAAATCCTCGCCCATTTTTTATATTTAGGAGGACTACATTGGATGTCAGCATGTGATTGCCAATAATTCTCGAGAAAATTACATTATGTGCAATAGGGAATCCTATTTTTCAATGAGTATTTTCCAGTCAGCTGGTAAAGGTCAGCACTGAGATTGGATTCTAAAGCAACCAGACCAAAGTATACAGAATAACAGAACAACAGAATTAGAAGGGACCTTGGAGATCATTTAATCCAAACACCTTTCTCCAGCAGGAGACCCTACACCATTTTTTAAAAAATGGCTGTCCAGTCTCTTCTTAAAAGGCTCCAGTGTTAGAGCATCCATAACTTCTGGAGGAAAACTGTTCCACTGATTGGTTGAGAAGGTAAATTCACATGGCCGTCAAGCCACTCCCACAAAGGAGGCTACACCCACAGAGTAGGTTCGAAAATTTTTTGAAACCCACCACTGATCCAGTCATTCTTACTGCTAAGAGAATGCCCAACCGCCTGCCTGTGTCTCCTTCAGCTCAAATAAATTCTCCTCCACCTTACCCAGGTCATATTCACATTCATTTCACATTTTGAAATTGAGGATATTAATCTGATCTATCTATATTTTTTCCCCACGGTGATTTATAGCATGCTGCATACAGAAGAATGGATGGTTTGCTGATTCAGATATTAATTTTGCATCATTCCCCCCCCCCAAAAAAACCCACCAAAGTAAAAGCCCATCACTTCCATCTAAGTCACATTTTAAGCATTCCTATCATCCAGGCTTCAGAAGGAGAAATATTGTAATATAACAGTTAGCATGCTGAATGGGAAGGTAACCGTTGCCACTTTTCTCAAACGTTGCGGATTGGGAGATTTATTTATTTTTTTAACCACCGCGTGAGGAGAACATTTTACATTTTCTTATCAGAGTTCTCAAAATTTCCTTACTCATCCACTATTTAACTCTGAAGAAAATGGCCTTTTGGGCTAATAGATGGAATATGATTGAAGGGCAAATGACACTCCCACAGTCCAAATCAAAGATTGAGAACACGAAGATGAATCTGCTTTGCCTCCTGTTTAGCAATAGCAATAGCAGTTAGACTTATATACCACTTCATAGGGCTTTCAGCCCTCTCTAAGTGGTTTACGGAGTCAGCATATTGCCCCACTGTCTGGGTCCTCATTTCACCCACCTCGGAAGGATGGAAGGCTGAATCAACCTTGAGCCAGTGAGATTAGAACCGCTGAATTGCAGATAACAGTCAGCGAACGGAAGCGGGCATGCACACTCCCTGAAGCCGAGCTCCAGAAAAGCCCAACTTCCGGGTTCTAGTGCACATGCTGGCCAGCAGGCATGCACAGGCTGGTTTTCAGCACTGCTGCACATGTAAAGGGATTGCACTCTGGAAATGCCAAACTTCCAGGTTTTGGCGTGCATGCACACCTGACAATCAGCTGGGTTGGTACGTATGTGCACACCAGTTTTTGGCACTGCCATGCACACAAAGGACAGCTGATTGTCACGCGCATATGCACCCCATGTTGCCCATGTGCTGGGCAACATGGCTTTGCGTGCCACTTTGGGCATGCGTGCCATAGGTTCGCCATCACGGGTATATAATATTATATGTACTATAGTAATATATAGTATATACAGTATACTATACTATATAGTAACTGGCTTGTCCAGACATAGTAGCTCTTTTTTACTGTTTGCTATTTTTATATTTCAAAAGTTTTATTTCTTTTAAGGCAAACATTTCATCATTCCTCAATCAGTAAGACATTGAAGTACAATTTCTTGTATATCAAAATAATTCTAGTTTACCACCAAATTCTTGTCTAGCCTAATATATACCCCTCCCTCCCTCCACCCTCTCCCCCAACCCCCCTCCACCTTCCCCCCCCCGACTTCCCAGAACCCGTACACGGTATGGATTTCTAACAAACACGGTCTAAAATCTATTGAGAAAAAAAAAGAAATAAAAAAAAATTAATAACATTCTACATTGACCTTAGCTTCTTCTTGCTGAACCAACTTTAAACAATTTAAATCATTTCTGATCTTAAGCATAGGCTAACTGGAATTTCTTGGTCCCGTATTTATTTTGTATATAGTCAAACCATTTTTTCCAGTCTCGTTTATATCTCTCATTTGAGTGATCTTTAAGATATGCCAATATTTTAGCCATCTCGGCTAAGTTTGTAACTTTCAATGTCCATTCTTGAGTTGTAGGCAAGTCTTCCTTCTTCCAATATTGCGCCACCAACAGTCTTGCTGCCATTATTAGATGCAGAATCAAGTTAGTCTCTACCACTGTAAAGTCAGTTCCTATACCTAGTAAGAATAGCTGAGGAGTAAACTTTATCCTTCTTTTAAAAATATTTTGCATAATCCACGTTTGCTATTTTTAAATGTAAGCCACCCAGTGATATTCTGAAGTCAGGCAGGCTCCTAAATTTAATAAATGCATAAAAATAGGGGCACTTTACAGATCCTGATTATTCTATTAGTGGGTAGCAAGGCAGCAATGACTCCAGTGCCACTGAGATCAGATCAAGTAGAAATTCCAACGTAATGGAAATAATCAAATTTACAGTTTGGATTATTTAGTGGTAGCATATGGTGAGCTACACACTTTTTGGTTATCGAATAAGCTTCAATCAAGCAAATCTTGCATTGTAATAACTAAGCTAATTTGTTCAATTTCCTTTTTTTTGACATTTATTATTTTAGCGTTGCAAGAGGTATTCAGTGAGAGCAGAAATGTTTTATTACTTCCTCTCATTTGATGGACAATACTGCCTTCCAAGAAACCTTATGTGTGGACCTCAGAATAATACACAGGTGAGGTTTGCAGAAGATAAATGGGAAAACTGTAGATACTCTTTTTTTTAAAACTCTTTTATGAATCAGACTCCAAATTCCACCGGAGGTTAATAGCCTAATCCATAAACCCATTTTTTTAAAAAAATACCTGAACTGAAATTGATTGTATAAGGTTGAGTTCGGGAGTAAAAATATTCAAAGCTTGTGGATAACATTAAGAAATTCTAGAATATTGACTGAAGAAAGACATGACTTGCTGTTGGGATGGCATACTTTTTTCTGGTATAAGGCAGTGGTGGGTTTCAAAAATTGTTCGAACCTACTCTGTGGGTGTGGCCTCCTTTGTGGGAGTGGCTTGCCGCCCATGTGACTGGATGGGAGTGGCTTGCCACCCATGTGACTGGATGGGAGTGGCTTGCCACCCATGTGACTGGATGGGAGTGGCTTGCCGCCCATGTGACCGGATATGAAGATGCCGACGACACTTGTCAGAACCACCTTAAATTGCCTCACACACAGCACTGGCATGCATCAGAATAGGATGTAAACTTGGTTTTTAAAAGGCATCTTTGGTTTGCGTTAAAACAACTTCAACACATGCAATGTTGTGATTGCACCACAAACACAGTAGTCATCCTTACCTTTCACAGAGGCACTCAGTTTTATAAATATGAGCATGATAGCATAGAATAATCATATCCAAGCCTTAGTGATAAAGTTGCCCATCCCAATTTTGATAGTTAAACTATGTTTATCTGTATAAGCAATCCAAATGTCGGCTTACGTTGCTGCTTGCTGCCATAGAAAAGTGGGGAGGGATCCGCGAAGAATTTTTCATTGCAGCTTTGCAACTACAGCCTGAACTCTGCTTATCTCTCCAAGGTCAGTTCTTCTAATGTCGATATACAGAAGCCCTCTGGTTGCCTGGGGGTTGGGCTGTAAAGTTTGTTTCGAGTTGCTGTTTTCACACGCTTTGCCTCAGAGCTTGCCTGGAATTTCTTGCTTTTGGTTCATTCCTAGTAAAAGTACTTTTCTCTAATTCTATAGAGCTGGGGATTTTTCTTTCCTAGGAAATGGACGGAGGCAGCCCTGACACCAAAGCAATTAAGCTACGTTCCATATTCTCACGCTTTCCCAATGCAAAAAGGAGGAAAATGTAAAAAAAACTATTGCAAAAATATTACCAGTTCACTTCAACAGATTATTTTGTTAACTGCTGCAAACACATCTTATCAATGCAAGAAAATACTCCAGTACTGAAGTATATTGACATGCCAACTAAACAGTTCAAGTGCGATCTTTAAATTTTAAATCAAGTTAAAATAAAGCATAATTTCTTTTTTATTTGTCTGGTCTCGAGTTTTGGGCTAAGGGCTAAGATTATTCAGCCAAGGATATCGACACTCCTGCTATATATGAAGGTGCAGGAGATTGCAATTCCTGGTCGTAAAATTTAAATTCTGCGAGTGGGATATATGCTAAGTAGGAGCTGTAACGTTTGAGATAAGAATGGATTTGCCCTAATTGCGAAGAAATTTGCCCAATTGTGACAATTTGAGGAGCTGCATGTGCTTGTTTAACCCTTAAATGAGAAAGCTGTGAAATGCATCCCGCCGTCAATTAATGACAAGGCTTTCTATTTGTGCTGTGTTGCCTAGACAGACTGTCACCCTGTTTTAATCCATCTTGGTTAGTCAAAGCACACAAGGAAACTATTGATTTGTGTTCATTCTGCTCCAAACAGTGACTAGATTTCATTGCTGACAGAAATCTCTGTACTTGGAGCAACAATTCATATAATATAAGTCAGAACATCTGACATAAAGAGTGCAAGGAATCTTCACTGCATCTTGAAATCAAACAAAGGGAGATTAGATCACTGTGCTTATTTAATGCATTTAATTATTGTGTTGACATATTTTTGTAACAAAGGCCACTGGACCAGAAGTTGATTCGCATCCAGTCTACCATGGTTCCAATAGCCATTTCTGTCATCTTAAAGTATCTAGGGGGGGAAAAGTGTTGGGTTGTATTCAGTGGTGAGTTTCAAAAATTGTTCGAACCTACTCTGTGGGTGTGGCCTCCTTTGTGGGAGTGGCTTGCTGCCCATGTGACCAGATGGGAGTGGCTTGCCACCCTTGTGACCGGATATGAAGATGCCGACGACACTTGTCAGAACCACCTTAAATTACCTCACACACAGCACTGGCATGCATAAGAATAGGATGTAAACTTGTTTTTTAAAAGCCATCTTTGGTTTGCGTTAAAACAACTTCAACACACGCAATGTTCTGATTGCACCACAAACGCAGTAGTCATCCTTACCTTTCACAGAGGCACTGAGTTTTATAAATAGGAGCTTGATAGTGTAGAATCATCATATCCAAGGACCAGTGGTGGGTTTCAAAAAGCTTTGGAACCTCTTCTGTAGGTGTGGCCTACTTTCCGGGTCCACTGGTGGAACCTCTTCTAACCGGTTCGGTAGATTTGACAAACCAGTTCTACCGAATAGGTGCGAACTGGTAGGAACCCACCTCTGCTTGTATTTCATTATAATTGTATTACAACATAAATTTAGAAGGTGTTCTGATATTTTTACAATAGTGGGTCAAAAATCGACCTTAAGTTGCATTAGGGCTCATGAAGGTACAAATTTACTCAGTCTGATCCTTTTCCATTGTTGGAAACTTCACCCTGTACATATTTATGTAGGAAAAGGACTGGCAGAACCAGGGGGAGAAGTGAAAAGAGGGATCAGCCTAGAACAGGGGTGTCAAACTCACATAGTCACAGCAGCATCATGCAACCTAATGTTACTTCTCCCCACTTTGCTAAACCATGCATGGGTGTGGCCAACGCTAGATGCATCCAACCTGTGGCCATGAGTTTGATACCCCTAGCCTGGCCTCACTATGTAGCTACAAATGAATTATGTCCAATCTCTCTTCACTACATTGGACACTTATCTAACTTTACTAGTTGCGGGCCATTAGTTGAGAAGAGGTGGCGCAGTGGTTAGGGTGCAGTACTGCAGGCCACTTCAGCTGTCTGTTATCTGCAGTTCAGCGGTTCTAATCTCACCGGCTCAAGGTTGACTCAGCCTTCCATCCTTCCGAGGTGGGTGAAATGAGGACCCAGACTGTGGGGGCAATATGCTGACTCTGTAAACCGCTTAGAGAGGGCTGAAAGCCCTATGAAGCGGTATATAAGTCTAACTGCTATTGCTATTGCTATTGCTATAAGATTCTTGTACACAGGTTTTTAACAATAAACTAGTTAAGTTGAACCTTCATGTGTGAACCTGGTCTTTTGCAATTAATAATTATTACAGAAAGAGGAGCTGTTAACACTCTGTTTCTTCATTTCCCTGTTGCAATTAATAGGTCTGAGGCAGTGGTAAAATCTATTTTTTTTCCCACCAGTTCTGTGGGCGTGGCTTGGTAGGGAGTTCATGTGGCTGGGTGGGCATGGCCAACTATTTTTTCACTTTTTAAAGTATATTTTCCTGCCAGTTCGAGCAAATAGGCAGGAAGAAAAATGTTTTAAAAAGTGAGGGGGGAAGCTTCCAATGATCGTACAGATCAACTGTGAGCCACGTCATTGTCGGAAGCTTTTTTCCCCCACTTTTTAAAGCATTTTTTTTCTTCCTATTCACTCGAATCGGCAGGAAAAAAATGCTTTAAAAAGCGGGGGAGGGAGGAGGCTTCCGATGATCACACGGCTCACAGCTGAGCCACACAATCTCCGAAGCTTTTTTTTACTATCGGTTTGCAGAATCAACAACAATCATCCCCACTGGTTTGGCTGAACCAGGAGGATTTCATCCCTGGTCTGAGGGTCCAGCCATAACATGCTGGTTATCAATATAACCAAAACAAAATAAAATCTTAAATCAGTCTCTCTCTATTTTTTGATCTATATAACAGTATGTTACTGTAATGCGCTCTACATGGGGCTGCCCCTGAAGAGTGTCCGAAGACTGCAGTTGGTCCAGAATGCAGCCGCCCGAGCGATATTGGGTACACCTATCCTCTGCGATCTGCACTGGCTCCCCATTGGTCTCCGGACGCGCTTCAAGGTGCTAGTCGTTACTTTTAAAGCCCTTCATGGTTTAGGACCTGGCTACCTGAGAGACTGCCTCCTGCCATTTACCTCCCAACGACCAATAAGATCACACAGATTGGGCCTCCTCCGGGTGCCATCAGCCGGTCAATGTCGGTTGGCAGGTTCCCGGGGGAGGGCCTTCTCTATAGCTGCTCCGGCCCTATGGAACGACCTCCCCGTCGAGATCTGGAACCTCACCACTCTTCTGGCCTTCCATAAAGGGGGGGTATTCTAAACACAATGAACTTGGAATAGCAACATGTAGGATAAACTGTTCTTAGTTTCAAATCAGGACTATAGTGATCAGATACCAATATTTGTTACAACAAAATAGTAACTGACATCAGATGTAAGAAAGGTACTTAAAGATGAACAAACGAGAGAGCTCTCCATGCCTATCCAGATCAATAAGGATTTTGCTGCTTTTAGAAACTACTGGCTTACATCCCAGGCAATATAATTTTCCAATCAGCAGAGTAGAATCTTAAGCAGGTTATAAGAATATGATGGATTCGTAAGGTTGATTATCTTCGTTGGGAGAAGTAATTCAGTGAGCAGCAGAAACTTGGATTTATCTGCAGGGAGAGGGGAGTAAAATGTCAAGAAGCAGTACATGCACATTCAAGAATACACAGTGCTTGGATGAAAATCACAGATTCTGCCGATGCTTTTAAGAAAACATCTTCCTTCCCACATTTTCATTAGTTTCGGAAATAACTTGGTGGAATTTATACCCTTTCTTCGGAACTAAAGGTGTAGTGTTCCCGTGGTTCGCCCATGAGGCCAATGTTGAGAAAAGACAGGCGACAACCTTTCTCGGGATGGAGCGACGAACCAGATTGGGGGTCTGAGAGCCCCTTTTATTGAGATAGGACAAAGGCAGGAGGAGCAATAGCATGTGCTTAAAAACAGCCTGTAAAAGTACAATTTCTAATCTACTGCTCAGGAAAGTTCTGTCTATATATGGTCAAATCCTGGGCGTCATTGGTAGGGCACATCTCAGGATGTTATGTTATGAACTATCAGGATGTTATGGGGTTTTAGGAGTTTGTTTTCTCCTGTGTGGTTCAGCGTGGCTCTGCAAGCCCTAATATGAACTGGACAATGGGTGACACACACCTACACAAGGAACTATATTACAACATAAAGGAAAAGTAATTTTGGTGAGCTTCTAATTTGGTTAATGCTAACAATGGAAAGTGTTTTAGAGGTAGTCCTGGACTTATGACCACTTTTCTGTTGCTAAGCAAAACATTTGTTAAGTGATATTAACATTTTGCTCCAGTGTTCAACCTTTTTTGTGGCAGTTGTTAAGGTGGTAACACAGCAGCGAGTGGGATTCAAATAATTTAACAACCGGTTATCTGGCTTAATAACCAGCTGGGTAGACATGGCTCAGTGGTCCTGTGACTGGGTGAGTGTGGACAACTCAGCGTCACTCACATCGACGGGCGTTTCACCTTAGCTCTACAATATAATAAGGGTTAAGTGGAGAGGCAGTTTCTGTAAGTGGGGAAATAAAGTTTAGGCTAGAAACAACACCAGAATGTTTCCTTCCTGCCTTCCTTACAGGATTAGCCCTGTAAAGTGTGGAAAAAACAAAAAGAGATTTCTTCCAACAATCAGTTCTCCGAACTGCTTAGAAAGTGACCAACCGGTTCTCCCGAATAGGTGCGAACCGGCTGAATCCCACCTCTGTAACACAGTTGCTAAGTGAATCTGACTTTCCCCATTGAATTTGCTTATAAGAAGGTCGTAAAAGGTGATCAAGAGATCCCAGGACACCGCAACTGTTATAAATATGAATCAGATGCCAACCATCGAAATGTTGATCACGAGACTTCCAGTGGCACCATAGGCATTGAAGGACGATCCTGTGGGAACACCAGCCCCGTGATCACGTCTAAGCTGCTAGAACAGTGTAAATCAGCTGTCTAGCGGCTTGAAAACTCTCACCTCGGGAAAAGAGGGGGAGGTGAGCAGCCGAGCAAAAGTAGAGCTCCCCATAGACCCCCAGGAGCAATTCTGGGGCTCGAAGGGTGAGAGTGCCCCAGCAATAGCAATAGCAGTTAGACTTATATATTAGGGCTTTCAGCCCTCTCTAAGCGGTTTACAGAGTCAGCATATCGCCCCCAACAGTCTGGGTCCTCATTTCACCCACCTCGGAAGGATGGAAGGCTGAGTCAACCTTGAGCCGGTGCGATTTGAACCGCCAAACTGCAGATAACAGTCAGCTGAAGTGGCCTACAGTACTGCACTCTACCCACTACGCCACCTCGGCTCTTAGCCCGACAGAGCTCCGCATCCGGGACACTTCAGCTGTAGCAGAACAAAACGCCACGACCATCCCGTCAATCAACACTTTAATCTACATTTGAATAAGAAATATTGATCACGTGACCCTGGGGATGCTGCAACAGTTGCCGCCATGAAAAACAGTCCTGCCTCTTTTTTCAGTATTGTTGTGACTTTGAACTAAATGAACTGTTATATGTCGAGGATTACCTACAATATTTAAGGACTGCTCTGATCAGCCACTGATCTTCTTTGCTTGTAGTATTTTTTCCTTTATTTGTACTCTACCCAGAATCATCACTGAGCAGCTCTGAAATTTGATAAACAAGTGAAATTTATTAAAAGCTGCACTGGCTTCCTATTGGTCTCCGGATACGCTTCAAGGCGCTAGTCGTCACTTATAAAGCTCTTCATGGTATTGGACCTGGGTACTTGAGAGACCGCCTGCTGCCAATTACCTCCAATAGACCGATCAGATCCCACAGATTAGGCCTCCTCCGAATTCCATCCGCCGGTCAGTGTCGACTGGCGACTACCCGGAGGAGAGCCTTCTCTGTGGCTGCTCCGACCCTCTGGAACGAACTCCCCGTGGAGATTCGAACCCTCACCACCCTCCAGGCCTTCCGCAAAGCCCTTAAAACCTGGCTGTTCTGACAGGCCTGGGGCTAAAGAACGGTTGCCCCCGTCTCGAATGGTATGACTGTCATGTGTTTTAAATTATGCATTGTTATGTGTTGTTTTTTAATTTTTGTTTGTATCCCTTTTCCTGGTTTGAGTTGTGAGCCACCTTGAGTCCCCTTCGGGGGAAAAGGGCGGCATATAAATAAAATAAACATAAGCATAAACATAAACAAAAGTGAAAATGAAAACAGTCAATTTATCGAGAATTATCATAAGGCTTGAAGCCAAAGAAAAGCTAAAGGAAACAGCAACGTTCCACAACTTTTCTATGATCATTAATAGATTATAATCCCTATAGTTTTGGGAGAGCTATAAAGTCTACTCCAAGGAACAGTTCTAAAATACTTCCAATGTGCTCTTCAAAACATTAATTAGAAATAAAATTTATGGCTGTCCCTTTCTACCAGTAACTTAAATCGATTTTTCATTTTTCCCATAAGTCTAGCCAGGTTATCTTGAGAGTATAGCCAGAATTTTGATTTTCTTTTGATTTTCTGATCTTGTTGTATTAATGTAGCATGTCACGAATTTAAGAAACAGAACTTATTTCAAGACACGATGATATTGGAAGCAAAACTGAAGCAACAAATTGCTTGGAGGCTTGAAAACTTCCAGCTGATGACCTGATCAATGCTGGTTAACAGGAGGGCTTTACTCTGTTGCTGTCAAGGCCATCTCTTCTTTTCTGGTGCCAATCAACACTTTGCAAAAGGTTGGAGAGCTATTTTTAAGACAGGAATCAGACTGGATATCTGAAGTACGACTTGATATTCTTCCCAAAAATCCTGGTGTAACTATTCTGCCTCCCAAGCAAGACTATGATTGTCAGTGTGAGTTCCTTTGGGGCTGGTTGGTAACTCAACAGCTCGAGTCCTAACCAAGGACCTAGGAATTGTTAAGGTAACATCGGAGGATATAAGCTGTTCCAAGTAGGGTGGTTTTTTGTAGAATCAGAATGTTCAAGTCTGATAAATTTAAAATTTAAAAGTTATTGCAGGAAACTACAATTTGTTGAGGTATCTTGTAAAATTCTTGGACATGGTGCCAAGTGCCCGGATGATAATGGGTATCACTGTTACATGCTTCATCTAATTATTATTATTATACAATTGTATCACAGCGGCCAGTTGTTTCGCCGGATTTGGCATTGTTTACTAGTCGGGCCCCACCCATGGGCCTAGGACATCATAACATATTTTTGTAATATGCATGCGGATCCAAGCAGTGCGGCTTTTTTGCATTTGACTGATGGTGATTTTGTCAATTTTTAACTGTTTTAAATGTAATTCCAGTGCTTTTGGAATAGCACCCAGTGTGCCAATTACCACTGGAATTACCACTGCTGGTTTGTGCCATAATCATTGAATTTCTATTTTTTAAGTCCTGGTATTTCGCGATTTTTTCATATTCCTTCTCATCGACTCTGCTATCACCTGGTATTGCGATGTCTATGATTGTAACCTTGTTTTTCTCAACCAGTGTGATGTCTGATGTATTATGCGCCAGTATTTTGTCCCTTTGTATGCGAAAATCCCACAAGATCTTGACCATCTGATTTTCGGTGACTTTTTCAGGCTTATGTTCCCACCAGTTTGTTGCTGTTTTAATATTATAATTTTTGCACAAATTCCAATGGATCATTTGTGCTACTGAATTGTGCCGCAATTTATAATCAGTCTGCGCGATTTTTTTACAGCAGCTGAGTATGTGATCAACAGTTTCATCAGCTTCTTTGCAAAGTCTGCATTTGGCATCATCAGAGGATTTTTCGATTTTGGCCTTAATGGCATTTGTGCGGATAGCTTGTTCTTGCGCAGCCAGGATTAGTGACTCTGTTTCTTTCTTTAATGTACCTGTCTGTTAATAAATTGCGTAAAGTATCTTTGGCTCGGAGTGTTCTTTGGTGTGGAACGAGGGGGGTCAGAACAGCTATCTATTTACTTGCAAACAATACTTTCAAACTGCTAGGTGGCCAGGAGCTAGAGACAAGAGATGGGAGCTCACTCTGTCCCGTGGACCTGCACTTGGACCACCAGAGTACTGGCAATTGCTCAGCACATCCAGCATCCTTTAGCCTCTGCGTCACCACATCCTATGAGTACCTGATAGGTATTGGTTAATGTTTCTCTGTCTCTGAATTCAGCAGTTGTTTGCTTTGACTAATTTTACAGCATTTGGAAAGGTCCTACTAACTTTTAGTAAATGGGATTTAAATGACTCACCTTAATCTTGGCGGGACGCGGTGGCTCAGCGGCTAAGACATTGAGCTTGTTGATCAGAGAAGTCGGCAATTCAGCAGTTCGAATCCCCAATGCCGTGTAATGGCGTGAGATCCCATTAGTTGTCCCAGCTTCTGCCAACCTAGCAGTTTGAAAGCATGTACAAATGCGAGTCAAAAAATAGGAACCACCTTTGGTGGAAAGGTAACAGCGTTCCATTTAGTCATGCCAGCCACATGACCACGGAGTCGTCTTTGGACAGCGCTGGCTCTTCGGCTTTAAAATGGAGATGAGCACTGTTCCCTAGAGTCGGGAACGACTAGCACATACTGTATGTGCAAGGGGAATCTTTACCTTTTACTTAATCTTGGTGGATAGCTTTGCACTGCCCGAACGGTATTCTGGTATCATTGTTTTCCCCAATCTAGACAGTTTTGCCACTGATGAGAAGGGCACCAAAGAAGAGATCTATTGATTGCTGGATCCAATACTGGTCCCTCCCATCTCACTAAAGTAATTTTATAAGGGTTAAAGGGGGTTCATTTTGGTTCACTGACAAAACCGCGAAGCCCTTATCCGCGCCGATATAAGCGCGGAGGCAAATCCGCGCCGTCCGAAGCGCTAAGGAAAAAGGTGACCCTAGCGTGACGACATAACCGCGGAGGGCAAATCCGCACCTTCCAAAGCACTCAGCACCCTAACCCTAACCCTAACCCTAACCCTAAACCTAAACCTAAACCTAAACCTTAACCTAAACCAAACCCCTAAACCTGCCGCCGCGCTGTTTTAAAGAGCCACACTGTTTTTCTGCCACCGCGCTGTTTTAAAGAGCCCTTAAACCAAACCCCTAAATCTAATCCTAACCCTTACCTTAATTTAAATCGGCTTTCTGCCGCCGCGCTGTTTTAAAGAGCCCTTCTGTCGCCGTGCTGTTGTCGCCGCGGTGATGATGTCGCGGCTTTAGTGACGCGGTTTTGTTGCCGCTATTTTGACGAGCGCAGTTTTGTCGGGCCATGGTTCATTTTAACTCCTTGGCACCACTATGCTACCCTATTTGAAGTCCAGCAGGGCACCAGACATGGAGCTTCATGATGGATTCTGAATGAAGAAAGCGACTTAGAGATCAAAGAGATTAAATTCTTCAAGGGATTTAAAAACTCACGTGATTTATGCTAGAATTGGGATCTGCCTGAAATTGAAGCACACAGGTTTTCATCTTAGAGAAGTCTAGTGTAACTTACAGAGTGGCAAAGTGCCCTTCAAAGCACTAAAACTCTAAATAATAATATCCCAAGTTTAATGCTCCAATGTTTTGTATAGTGATTCTCATCGCTTCCAGGCAGCACCCTACTGTTTGAAGCCCACAGCCAACAAATCAAAGTAAACCCAAAGTTGAGAAACCTCAAAATGGTAGAGGCTCATGAAGTTTGGGAAATTGAAAAGAGCATTATCCATATCTCTGCAGTCTGCAATGGGGGAAGCCGGCTATGCCTCATAAAAAGTTATTTGAGCTATTTATTCAATCTACGTCTTCGGCTGTGCTTTGAAATAGAAAAGGGAAACTTGAGATGGAGTCTTCTGCAAGTATGAAATTGCTTCCCAGTCTCCGAATCTTCAAATGCAATACATGATAGTGGTTATTATTAACCTTTGTGCGCCATTTCATTTTATTCTTCATATCAATATCCCCTCGAATGTTTTTAACAAGCAAAATTTAAATGTTCCTCTTGCTTATGGTGCAATGCAATATTTATTCAGATCATTGGGACAGGTAGGTAGGAAGGTGAGAGAGGGAGGGAGGGGGAGAAAGACATTTATTGGGGGGGGAGATGTAGAGGTAAAATAGATAGATAGATAGATAAATACATATATATGGATAGATAGATAGGTAGATAGGTAGGTAGGTAGGCAGGCAGGCAGGCAGGCACGCGGGCAGGCAGGCTGGCAGGCAGGCAGACTGATAAATGATAGTTGATAGATAGATGATAGACATATGATAGATAGATAGATAGATAGATAGATAGATAGATAGATAGATAGATAGATAGATAGATAGATAGATAGATAGGTAGATAGGTAGGTAGGTAGGCAGGCTGGCAGGCAGGCAGACTGACAGGCTAACAGGCTGACAGGCAGGCTGACTGATAAATGATAGTTGATAGATAGATGATAGACATATGATAGATAGATAGATAGATAGATAGATAGATAGATAGATAGATAGGTAGGTAGGTAGGTAGGTAGGTAGGTAGGTAGGTAGGTAGGTAGGTAGGTAGATAGATAGATAGATAGATAGATAGATAGATAGATAGATAGATAGACAGACAGACAGACAGACAGACAGACAGACAGACAGACAGACAGACAGACAGACAGACAGATGATAGACAGATGATAGACAGATGATAGATAGAGGTAGAGAGAAAGAGATGTAGAGGGATAGGTAGGTAGGTAGGTAGGTAGGTAGGTAGGTAGGTAGATAGATAGATAGATAGATAGATAGATAGATAGATAGATAGATAGATAGACAGACAGACAGACAGACAGACAGACAGACAGACAGACAGATGATAGACAGATGATAGACAGATGATAGATAGAGGTAGAGAGAAAGAGATGTAGAGGGATAGGTAGGTAGGTAGGGAGGGAGGGAGGGAGGGAGAGGGAGAGAGATGTAGAGGTAGATGTAGAGATAGGTAGAAATGAAATATTGTCTCTCTCTTCCCCTTTCCCTTGACTCTTGCTAACAGACTAGTGATTGAGCTGCAAATGTTTTGCAGGCATTAGATGGGGAGGTTTTGTCTATAGCATCTGCACACCACCCTGCCATATCTTGTCATGGCATCTCTGACTCCCCCTCCCTCCCCAGGATATCTGAATCCAACCCCCCATGAATGGGAAAGGGATAGTTGCCAAGGGAAAAAGACTTTGCTCATGGCAAACACTCATCTGCTCTTTAACTGCCCCTTTAGATCTGCCTTCTATCATCTGGACCTGAAGAAGGCAGAACAGGGAGAGTGTCCTTTTGTGGGATTTTGTTTTTAAAAGTAAAGGGCTCCAGCTTTCCCTTTACCCAAGGCTTTCAGGCTCAGGAAGCTTTGATATCAGTGATACACGTAATATATTTTAATTTGAACACAAAAAAAAAGGATGTGAGAAACATGACTGGCTGCCAAAAAAATAACACAAGGCTGTGTTCTGAATCCCAGAACTAACAATTATTAACTAGCAAACAAAGAATATGATAGATAGAAAATGGGAGACAATATGAAATTACCAAAAAAGGCACTGTAAAGAGACAAGATGTGGCTTAATTTATCATCGTATAATGAGAGTTTCTCATCTCATGTCTCCCCTCCCCTCCGGGTAATCTTAATGTATAAATGTCTCCCAAAATCCCAAAACACCAAAAGGAACTCAACTGAAGAATGAAAACAATACAATGGAAATGTGGGAAAGGTGAAGAGCTGTGGTGGCGCATTGGTTGGAGTGCGGTACTGCAGGCTACTTCTGCTGACTGCCGGCTCCAGCAGTTTGGCAGATCAAATCTCACCAGACTCAAGGTTGACTCACCTTCCATCCTTCCGAGGTGGGTAAAATGAGGACACAGATTGTTGGGGGCAAGAGGCTGAATCTGTAAACCGCTTAGAGAGGGCTGTAAAAGAACTGTAAAGTGGTATATAAATCTAAGGGCTATTGCCCTCCCTCCCTCCCTTCCTTCCTTCCTTCCTTCCTTCCTTCCTTCCTTCCTTCCTTCCTTCCTTCCTGGTACAATGATTAGAATGCAGTATTGCAGGCTCTGCCCTCAGCTAGCAGTTTGATCCTGACTGGCTCAAGGTTGACTCAGCCTTCCATCCTTCCGAGGTGGGTAAAATGAGGACACAGATTGTTGGGGGCAATAGGCTGACTCTGTAAACTGCTTAGAGAAGGCTGTAAAAGCACTATGAAACTGTATAAAAGTCTGAATGCTATTGTTATTTATTGCTACAATGAAGGTTCTTAAATTTCACCTCTCCTCGGCCCCATCTGCCCATCCCTAAGGGAGACACACCTCACAATTCGAGAAACTCTATTATGTATGCTCTCTGGGAAAATTCATCCTACAGGCTCCAGTGGTCTTAGCAAGGAAATCTACTCCAAAATGTCATCTCTTCTTTGAGGGCAAAGAAGATTGTTTAGAGATAAACAAACAAACAAATATCTAACTCCAAATCCCCTGGAAAAGGACATTGGTTGAAAATGTCATATGCTGTACATCAGCTAGCCAGAAGACTAGTCATTTGGGTCAGCAGCTAGTCTCTAAGTTCCTAGAGTCAATATTCATTACATTAGAGTAAAGTTAAAGTTCCCCTCGCACATATGTGCTAGTCGTTCCTGACTAGGGGGTGGTGCTCATCTCTGTTTCAAAGCCAAAGAGCCAGCGCTGTCCAAAGACATCTCCAGGATCAAGTGGCCGGTATGACTAAATGCCAAAGGCTCACCGAGTGCTATTACCATCCCACAGAATGTGGCTCCTATTTTTCTACTTGCATTTTTACATGCTTGCGAACTGCTAGGTTGGCAGAAGCTGGGACAAGTAATGGGAGCTCACTCTGTTATGCGCCACTAGGGATTCGAACCACCAAACTTCCAACATTTCTGATCAACAAGCTCAACATCTTAGACACTGAGCCACCATGTCCCTATACTCCCTAGAGCAGTGGTCTCCAACCTTGGCAACTTTAAGACTTGTGGACTTCAACTCCCAGAGTTCCTCAGCCAGCTTTGCTGGCTGAGGAACTCTGGGAGTTGAAGTCCACAGGTCTTAAAGTTGCCAAAATTGAAGACCACTGCCCTAGACTAGCATAGCTGAAATATTAGCTGAGATCCTTTTCTGAATAAAAAGCTCTTTCCCCCTCTCTCCCCTTCTTTTTTTCCCTATTCTTTCCTCGACTTCTTTCTCCCACTCCCTCCTCCCTTCTATTGGTCCTTCACCTCTTCCTCCTCCTCTTCCTCCATCATTAAATTTATAAGCCACCCATCTGACTATGCAAAGCAACTCTTGCATAGTGACTGAATTATTCCACTGAGAAATGTTACTTTGCGTGAGTGGGAGCTTCTAAGTGGCATGGGATATATAAAATCCTGGATTATACGCTCTTATTTTCAAATTGTTGAAGATGCAGAACAGTTTTTTATGTACTCTCACACTACGTTATGATACATCGTCCCATTCATTCTTAAAATATACTTGTTCAAAACCGTGGCACGACAAAACCGCGGTCCACTAAAGCGCGCCCGATTAAAGCGCGTCGCTGACGTCATCAGCAGCGCGACAACAGCGACCGCAGAGAAAAAAGGGCACTTTAAAAAGCGCTTTGAAAGCAAGCCGATTCACGATAAGGTAAGGGTTAGGGTTAGGGTTAGGGTTAGGGTTAGGGTTAGGGTTAGGGTTAGGGTTAGGGTTAGGGTTAGGGTTAGGGTTAGGGTTAGGGTTAGGGTTAGGGTTAGGGTTAGGGTTAGGGTTAGGGTTAGGGTTAGGGTTAGGGTTAGGGTTAGGGTTAGGGTTAGGTTAAGCGTTAGGGTTAGGTTTAGGGTTAGGTTAAGGGTTAGCGTTAGGTTTAGCGTTAGGTTAAGGGTTAGGTTGAGGGTTAGGTTTAGGGTTAGGTTAAGGGTTAGGGTTAGGGTTAGGGTTAGGTTTCAGGGGGTTAGGTTTAGATTTAGGGGTTAATTTTAGATTTAGCGCTCACAGCGTGCTTTTTTTGTCGCGCTGTGATGACGTCAGGTATGCGGTTTCATTGAGCGCGCTTTAGTCGAACGCGGTTTTGTGGTGGAACCGTTCAAAACCTCAAAGAGAGAAGAAGCTGCCTAAAAATGGGTGGGTTCTTTTTTTCCTATTCTTTTTCCCTCTCATCCCACCCTACTTCTTTAAATTGTTAATATATTCATACAGCCGCATTGCTTCACGTCAATTCTGATTCAACTGTGTATAGAAATAAAATCACATCCTTTATAGCAATAAGATGAGAAGAACAACTACACTCGATTTTGTATTGTTTAATGCGACTCTGAAGACTTTACTGAGATTAGGATGCTGTCACAAACATATGGAAAGATTAGGGGCTGCTGCAGTGGTGGGTTTCAAAAATTGTTCGAACCTACTCTGTGGGTGTGGCCTCCTTTGTGGGAGTGGCTTGCCGCCCATGTGACCGGATATGAAGATGCCGACGACACTTGTCAGAACCACCTTAAATTACCTCACACACAGCACTGGCATGCATAAGAATATGATGTACACTTCTTTTTTAAAAGGCATCTTTGGTTTGTGTTAAAACAACTTCAACACACTCAATGTTCTGATTGCACCACAAACGCAGTAGTCATCCTTACCTTTCACAGAGGCACTGAGTTTTATAAATATGAGCATGATAGTGTAGAATAATCATATCCAAGGACCAGTGGTGGGTTTCAAAATTTTTTAGAACCTTTTCTGTACGTGTGGCCTGCTTTCTGGGTCCACTGGTGGAACCTCTTCGAACCGGTTCGGTAGATTTGACGAACCGGTTCCACCGAATAGGTGCGAACTGGTAGGAACCCACCTCTGGGCTGATGTCTAATTCTGAACTGACAGTTAATTGGTCTCTACCCTTTGATAGTCCCTTCATAGTTGGGTGCAAAAGAATAAAAGCAAATTCATTTTTTGCTTATCATTCATTTCATTTTTACTTGTTTATTTTCATTTTCATTTTTTTTCATTTATTGAGCATTTATAGGCTGCCCTTTTCCCTGAGGGGACTCAGGGCGGCTTACAATCACAAAGGAAAGGGAGTGTAGGACAGTGCAAAAAGAAATGTGAACAAAAATAAATTAAACAATAAAACTCAACATTCACTCAACATTCGGGAGGGGCGAAAATAGGCTTAGCCCCAGACCTTACTAAGTAAGGTCTGGGGCTTTAGTAAGGAATAGCTTCTCTTCCTGTAAAGAATATGTTGCACTCTTTATTAATATTCTCATCTAATGAAACTTGGTTTGCTAAAGTCACAGTTTTGTTTATTTGTCTCAGGTTATATCTGCGTTGGTCCCTAAATCCAATTCATCCCATCCATGAATAATGCTGGGAAGAAATTAGACAATTTCCCCAAAGTTATTAGAGAACTTCTCTTTTTTTCTGCTAGCTCATGTGTTAAAGAAAGGATGAAAATGAGTTACTAATATTTATGTCACCCTTCTGCTGACAATTCAGTATAGACACAGGGTGGTATAATTTTTTTATGAAAAGGAAGAAAAATACTTACTTTGCCTTTATCACATCAAACCCATTTTTTTTTCTTAAATTATCCAAGGTCAGTGTCCACAGAGAGCTAACCATCATCTGTGATCTCATTTCATTTTTCTCTAAATCCCATCCCAATAGGTTATGTACTGAAATATAATAACAGTAATTATTGTAATGGAAATTACTATAATTGCAATGCTTACCATTAACTTTATAATGCAACATTAAAAGCTGTAACTTTCAACAGATGAATCACATACTATGTAATATTTTCACTCCTAAATGTTGATTTAAATTGCTCTAACAGCATACCTCTCAGGGTGGCAGACAAAGCTGTAGAAACAAATGGTTTGGGATCAGAACTGGTGGTGGATTCCTTTCCACTCATGCCTCAAATTACTGTGATGGCAACAAATGTTCATGTTTAAAGGTTTCAGAGTACTTTAGAACACATACATGGGACAATTACCTCCACCAGACCGATTAGATCCCACAGACTAGGCCTCCTCCGAATTCCATCTGCCGGCCAGTGTCGACTGGCGACTACCCGGAGGAGAGCCTTCTCTGTGGTGGCTCCGACCCTCTGGAACGAACTCCCCGTGGAGATTCGCACCCTCACCACCCTCCAGGCCTTCCGCAAAGCCCTTAAAACCTGGCTGTTCCGACAGGCCTGGGGCTAAAGAACCGTTGCCCCTATCTCGAATGGTATGATAGTTGCGTGTTTTAAATTATGTATTGTTTTGCGTTGTTGTTAATTTGTCTGTATCCCCCTTCCCTGGTTTGAGTTGTGAGCCGCCCTGAGTCCCCCTTCGGGGGAAAAGGGCGGCATACAAATGAAATAAACATTAAACATTCAACAAACACTTGCACATTGCTGAAAACCTGGACTTTAAAAAAAATAGTTGGTTGAATATATGAGCCAGGTTCATATTTTAGGTAAACGTAAATGTTCCGCTCGCACATATGTATTCATTGTTCCTGGCTCTAGGGGGTGGTGCTCATCTCCGTTTCAAAGCCAAAGAACCAACGCTGTCCGAAGACATCTCCGTGGTCATGTGGCTGGCATGACTAAATGCCAAAGGGACATGAAATGCTGTTACCTTCCCACCAAAGGTGGTTCCTATTTTTTCTACTTCCATATTTTCTACTTTTACATATTTTTGAACTGCTAGATTGGCAGAAGCTGGGACAAGTAATGGGAGCTCACTCTGTTACGTGGCGCTAGGGGTTTGAACTGCCGAACTGCTGGCCTTCTGATCGACAAGCTCAGCATCTTAGCCACTGAGCCACCGCCTCCCTAATTAATAAGTGTAACTAATATTACACTTAGCCAAAGACCAATGCAATGAAACCTTGATGTATTTAAGTTTGCATGCAACAAACCATATTTCCCTTACAATTTGCAACCTGTGTGGCAATACAACAAATTGCTAGGATGATACACTTCCATATTTAGCAGCCATTAAATAATAAATATTCCCTCTCTCCATTTTTCCATTAATGTGAGATTTCAGCATATATCATATTATACTTGGACGACAAGGTAATAATCATCAAGCATGGTGAATGTTAATTTTGCTACTTCCATGCAGTTCTTCAGGTCTAAACTCTGATTCATCCCATCACATATGCATATATGCAGCAGACTTCTTAACCACCAAGAAACCACAATTACAGCCCTTGTCCTCAGCACTGGCATCTCGGATGAAGATGTTGTTTGATATTCTATGGGGGGTTACAAGGCCACATCCCTAAATTATGTGATTCTGAGATGCATCAGTAAAATTAAAAGAACATGAAAAGGAGGAAGGAAGGGTTAAGAGAAGATGGAGGCAACTTACAATGGAAGAGTAAAAAAAAACTAAATGTTTACAAACCAACAAATCAACTAAACAAAAGTGCTTTCTTGTGATAAGCCAAACATTCGGATGTTATTGTTGTATCACGCTAAAGAGAAATAACTGATTTCCCATGTTATCTATTCATGCAATGTCATTGCCCCATAAAGGTTTAGTTCTGTGTGATTGTCAGGTCCTCTCAACAGACCAGAGACAAAATATAATCATCTCCTCCCTTGTGTAAGATACTACACTAGTTGCTAAAATCAGAAGAAAGAGGAGACAAGTGCAAAATAAGGGCACATTTCAGTTGTAAAACCTTTAAATTCATCATTTGGGGGATGGCAGCAACTACATCTTAAGAAGACATCCATTGGAGAGTAAAGTTGGAACAATGATGCCCCTTCTGCCCAGATAACCCTGGTTTCACCTTTCTAGCACGATGGATTTAACGAACTATGGTTGGCGAGCTTCTTCAGCAGTCTAAGCCATAAATAGTCATATACCATAATGCCCAGGTTCACAGAACAGGCTAAGCCAACATTGAACAAATGGCATTTTATTATTACAGTTACTTTATAAGTTGTTCTGTGACTTTGGTGAATAAGTGGTTTCAATGGGTCACCTGTTCAGCATGAACATTGCAGGGTGGATACTGTTAATGTCATGGTGCTGATCGGCTGCAGGGCGTGCTGAACTATTTTGCTCTGTCAACAATCATTTGTAAAGGATGAGCACCCAAAGTCACTCTTTTGAACGTTTGACCCTGGAATGAAATGTCTACACGCATTGCTCTTGTATTGAAAGTAAGCAAATTCTATTCAGGTTTGGGATCTAGGAACTCAGATGGTTGATCGGTACCTTAATTATGAACTCAGAACTCTGACCATCCTTGAAGAGCACAGCACCATAGACTCAATGGCATATGCCTGCTTTAATAGACTCCCATTTCTAACGCGAAATACTTAAGTATCATCTCCATGGTCATTGGCTAATAGGTCCTTTTTTGTGTGTGTGTGTGTTCCTGACATATTGCTTGTTAGCACCTCATTAACACTTGCCGTTAGTGAAGAGGCTACCTTGGGGAATTCATTTCTATTGTGCACTCACCTGATGGAAAGCTAATTGCGTCACTGTGCAGTTGTTTCCCATTAAAGCTGCTCAGCATCTGTGATTAATAAGGTACTAAAGTAATGAGGAAATGAACTCAGGACTCCGAAGGGGCCACCTAGTCCCTTTAGGGCTGGTTTTCCAGACCAGGGCTTTCATTATAAGACCCTCCTGAGACAGAGGCCTCTACATGGAGCCAGTGTTCTGCAGTCTATCATGACGTCTGTTTTGAAATAGATTTTCGCATCTGTACGTGGGAATTATAAGCCCTTCCTTTGTGTTTCCACACTGGCCTTTTAGAAGCCAACCAAGGTAGATTAGATTAGATTACTTTATTTGTATGCCGCCCTTTTCCCTGAGGGGACTCAGGGCGGCTCACAATTCAAGGGAGGGGAGAAAAAACAAACAAAAGACAGAACATAAAAATCATACACAGCTAAAAAACACAACAAGCATACCATTCGGAGTGGGGCTGCATCTCTCCTTCTCTCCATCTCAGCTGCCAAAAAGGTACTCCTCAAATTATGACCACAACTGAGTCCAAAATTTATGTTGCTAAGCGAGACCATTAAGTGAACTTTGCCCCATTTTACAACCTTTCTTGCCACTGCTGTTAAGGGAATCACTGCACCAATTACAATCGGGACAACACACGATTTCTTTTTCCACAGTCGCTCAACTTCAATTTGCAAGTCCCGGTACTTTGTGATTTTTTTTTCTTGCTGTTTATCTTCAATTCGTGCATCTCCAGGTATTGCAATGTCAATGAACCATGCTTTTTTTTTCTTTTCAACTATTGTTATGTCAGGTGTGTTGTGGGCCAAGTGCCTCTCAGTCTGAATTCTGAAGTCCCACAAGATCTTGACTTTCTAATTCTCTAAAACCTTCTGGACCTGATGTTCCCTGTGGTTTTTGCTGTACTCAAATCCAAATTTTTGGCACAATTTCCAGTGAATGATCTTAGCAACGTGGTGATGGCGTTGTAGGTAGTCAGTTTGTGAAATTTTGCTGCACACACTGATCAAGTGGTCGACTGTCTCGTCTTTCTCATTACAGAGGCGACATTTGCTATTGGTGGTAACATGTTGAATTTTTGCCTTCATGTAGTTTGTGGCTAAGGCTGGTTCTTGAGCTGCCAAAATAAAGCCTTCTGTTTCTTTTTTCAGTGCTCCTGATTTTAACCAGTTCCAAGTTAGCTTTTGGTCAGCTTTGCCTTCAATACTTTTCAAGTATTGGCTATGCATAGCTTTGTTTTTCCAATTTTCAGCTCGCTTCTCAATTACTTCTTTCTTATATTCAGCTTTTGGCAGTTGTCTTTAAAAGGCCTCCTTTATTTCGTGGCATGACAAAACCGCGAAGCCCTTATCCGCGGAGACATAAGCGCGTCGCTAAAGCCGCGACATCATCATCGTGCGTCATCACTGCCGCGACAACAGCGCGGCAACAGAAGGGCGCTTTAAAACGGCGCCGCAGCAGAAAGCCGATTTCCATTAAGGTAAGGGTTAGGATTAGGTTTAGGGGTTTGTTTTAGGGTTAGGTTTAGGGTTAGGTTTAGGGTTAGGTTTAGGGTTAGGTTTAGGGTTAGGTTTAGGGTTAGGTTTAGGGTTAGGTTTAGGGTTAGGTTTAGGGTTAGGGTTAGGTTTAGGTTTAGGTTTAGGTTTAGGGTTAGGGTTAGGGTTAGGGTTAGGTTTAGGGTTAGGTTTAGGGTTAGGTTTAGGGTTAGGTTTAGGGTTAGGTTTAGGGTTAGGTTTAGGGTTAGGTTTAGGGTTAGGTTTAGGGTTAGGTTTAGGGTTAGGTTTAGGGTTAGGTTTAGGGTTAGGTTTAGGGTTAGGTTTAGGGTTAGGTTTAGGGTTAGGTTTAGGGTTAGGTTTAGGGTTAGGTTTAGGGTTAGGTTTAGGGTTAGGTTTAGGGTACTGAGTGCTTGGGAATGCACGGATTTGCCCTCCGCGATTATGTCATCGCGGTAGGGTCGCGTTTTTCCTTAGCGCTTTGAACGGCGCGAATTAGTCTTCGCGCTTATGTCTCCGCGGATAAGGGCTTCACGGATTTGTGGTGGAACCCTTTATTTACTTCCTTAATCATTGGTGCTTCACTTTTCTGGTTGTAATCATTCAGGCTGTGTTTTTCTTCTTCCACAGTCTGTTTTATTTGTAGTTGTTAAGTGAATCTGAATTTCCCATTGACTTTGCTTGTCAGAAGATTGCAAAAGGTGATCACATCATCTTGGGACATTGCAACCATCATAAATACATGCCAGTTGCCAAGCATCTGAATTTTGATCACATGACCAAGGGAATGCTGGAACAATCAGAAGCATGAAATATTGTCATAATTCACTTTTTTTTCAGTGGCATTGTAATTTTGAATGGTCACTAAACAAATGCTTGTAAGTTGAGAACTATCTATACCTACAACTACACCAATATTATAATAACCTTGACGTATATCATTTGTTTAGTGATTGAAGTTACAATGACAAATTTTACAGTCTCTACTGTATTTATAAGTCAAGGACTACTTGCATACACACCAGGGGTGGGTTTCTCGCCCCGTTCCAACCAGTTCGGTTGGAACGGGGCCGGCGGCGTCCTCATGCGCACGCGCGGTGCACGCATGCGTACTAGCTTCTGCGCAATGCTCCAGCTGCTCCTGGACGATCGCGCAGGTGCTTTATGCGTCCTGCGCATGCGTGGAAGCGCAGAACTCATCAAAACCGGGTAAGGACCACGGGTGGGCGGGCGCGCCCTTCGCCGTTCCCAGAAGTTACTTACTTCCGGGTTCGCCGACCAACCGGTTCGCAGGGACCGCCGTGAACCGGTTGAAACCCACCCCTGATACACACACATTAATTCATGTCCTACTTGAATTATTACATCATCTTTCTGTCCATCTCAAGCCATTATCTTACTCTTTCTGAAAACTGAATTAGATCTTTTGATTGGGTCTTATTTAAGAGATTTCTGTTCTACCATGCCCATATATACTATCATGTAACGTACTATAACAATGGAAATACTTCCTTGGTCCAGATTGACTTCTGCTGAGTGCACCCATGCCTTACTGAAATGGTTCATCATACTGTAAGTTTTTCCCCAGAATCTTCTTACTTGACTGACATGATATTTCTTTGTATGCAGGAGCTGAATGAGCTTTTGTTTCTAAATTTCAGGTCCTGTGAAAAGATTTCTTTCTGATATTTTGAGTACATTTTCTGCTAGATTCCAGGACCACCTGTGGCTCCATATTTAATCATGAATTGCCTGAATCAATGAAAGCATACGTAGAGCTTTAGTTATTGCAGTTATGTTTTGCAGAAGAATGGTATTAAACCATGAGATTTTTTAATTGCAAAAGAGATCATCATTAAAACCTTCAGTTAAAATGATAGGCTAAGAAAACTTTAATTGATTCCTTAGTTTCTGACCAATCAAAGCTGTCCTTTAATATACGTTTTCTCTTTTCATGCCAAGAATGTATGATTTGCCACCAATCCCATGGGTTTCTAACCATCCCATGAGAATTTATTCAACAGTGTAACATGTCCCACTATATCAAGAGATGATTTGCAGTTTTCAATTTGTAATTCAATTTGTGCTAAATTCTTAGCTTTTGCATCAGCTATACGTCATGTTTCTCTTCTGGTGGGATGCTCTTTCCATCTACATATTTCTGGAGGTTAATAATCCTATGATAAAAAAAAATGTCTGTGTGGGTGTGGCAATATTACATTGGTCTTGTAATGATGATGCTTTAAATAAATAAAACACCACACAAGTATAATGCAAGGGAATAAGTAAAGCAATAAAGTATAAAATACACACAAACAAATTAGGCAAAATATCAATAAAACATAGAAATAAATTAAAACCAAATTGGGCTTTAATCTACAGCCCAGATTAAAGGATTAAAATTCCCACCCGATGTCTTATATTGATTGGATGGAAATATATATACATACACAATACATAAATACATTTTATATATGCCTAATGTACCTTTTCCACAGCTTATACATATTTTTGATACAAAATTGTTGTGAATCTTTAGACTTGAATGGTATGTTAATGCAATCAAACACTTCTGCATCAATAGCTGTTAAAAAATGGTACTCAAAAGTTCAGTGGTGCATTACATTGCAGCTGATAGTCTTAAGACTGAGCAAATCTTTGTGTCCCAAATTCAGTTTTCTGACTGTAAAAACAGGCGGAGTTGATATTTCTGAACATACCTGGAGGCTAATAAAAAGATGGAAAAGAAAATATATAAGCAGTTACGTGCTGAATAAGCTGTATTTAGGAATGGTTAATATCTCTTTCGGAAAAGGTGGAAATGAAAAAAAAAGAAAGAAAATGTCCTCAAAGTAGTTAGAAATATTTGTTGAAATTATATAGAATAAAATGTATATACACAACCCACACAAACCCACACAACCTGTATATAGTTCTAATTAAAATAACAAGTATTTCTGATTTGGTGCTTTTTAAGCAAAAGCATGTTTTTCTACTCTGTTCCTGGCCACATATTCTGATTTTATTTTGTGGTAGGAGAAGTAGGAGACTGAGACTTGAAAAAAATATCTGATATATTAAAGAGACATGAATCATTAGGAAGTGACTACTGCACCCCTCTCCCAAGTGCTGGTCTTTATTGAATGGGATCAGTGGAATAGAGATCGATAAAGAGATTCCTCCTTTACTTCCATTTTGGTTTGCACAAGTTGGCTTTTGCCTCCTGCTGTCCTACAAATTGTGTGCTTATTTAATGATGGAATCATGTATTTCTCGCATAATCGTGAAATAAAGACATTGATTTATTGTTCCCTGTAAAATGTCAAAATCTGACCTAGTTTCTTTTATTTGGTTTGGAGACAACATGGAGAGGAATTGGTGTAGGTTTCTAATTTCCATTAAGGGCAATATGTTCAGACTGAGATACATAGGTAGGTAGGTAGGTAGGTAGGTAGGTAGATAAAACTCACTTGATCAAGATTTGGTATTTGGTATTTATTAATATTTGTATGCCACCCTTTTCCCTGGGGGGACTCAGGGCGGCTCACAGTTCAGGGGGAGGGGGAGACAAACCAAGTTACATATAGGACAATATCTCATTAAAAGCACAACATTCATACTATTCGGGTACGGTGAAGGTCTTTAGCCCCAGGCCTGTCGGGACAGCCAGGTTTTGAGGGCTATGCGGAAGGTCTGGAGGGTGGTGAGGGTACGAATCTCCACGGGGAGTTCGTTCCATAGGGTCGGAGCTGCCACAGAGAAGGCTCTCCTCCGCGTGGTTGCCAGTCGACATTGACTGGCTGATGGAACTCGGAGGAGGCCTAATCTGTGGGATCTAATTGGTCGAGTGGAGGTGATTGGCAGCACGTGGTCTCTCAAGTACCCAGATCCAATACCATGAAGGGCTTTGAAGGTGACAACTAGCACCTTGAAGCGTACCCGGAGATCAACAGGTAGCCAGTGCAACTCGCGGAGGATAGGTGTTATGTGGGTGAAACGAGGTACACCCACGATCGCTCGCGCGGCCGCATTCTGGACTAGCTGAAGAGCCAGTGATGCTAAGACACTAACGTGGAAAAGAGGCATTCAACTCATTGATTTATTAAAGCAGTAGCAAGGAACACCCACTTTTAAGAGTGTTTCATTCTTTACGAGCATTCCTCCCCCTTTTATAGATATAACAAAAGAACGGAGGAAGGGGGAATAATTGTTGTTCCGTGCTAAGTAAACAAATAAACATGAACAACAAAAGGGCTCCAGAGATGAAGACTGTTTCTGTTAATCAAACTACACCATATAGCCATGGTACGTGGATGGTTTTGCAGCCGATGAAACCCGAATAACAAGCCAATCGTTCAAAGATTTCTCTAATTAATCTAGCCGAGAACATGAGTTATCCAGACCAATGATAGTCGGGTGAAAAGGGGAAGCTTTGCGGATTTCAGCTCCGGCTTCGATCCGCAGTCCTTCCCCGATGTTGGCTCGAGGTTGCTCCGTCCTTCTCGCTACTTCAGTACCCTGGACAGCGAGTGGATTGCCTTGTCCCGCCCCCTTCGCTCATCTGTCACAGATCTCGCCGCGGCCGTGGTTTTTTCAGACGCCTGTCAGAAGGCTGGGCGGGAGCCGGAGCCAATCCCGCGGCCGTTGGGTCCTGTCTCTCACTTACCTTCCCTTGCGCCTTCCCCAATGAGAAGGCGACGGAGGCGGGAGGAAGCCTTGGTCATCCCACCTCCCTTGTTAAGGCTTCTGGTACGGTAGGAGACCGTAGCTCAGTGCGGGGTGGGAGGGGGGGAAGCGCACCCAGACGGGCGACCCAACACACGCGCTTGGAGAAGGAGCGAGCGAAGAGGAAGGCGGCGGAGGGGCGGCGGCGGCGGCGGCGGCAGCGGGGCGCGCTGTCCAAGGTCCTGAAGCCGCGGCGCACCCGCGACCGCCACCAGGCACATGGGGAAGTGAGCCCCCGTCCCAACTCCAAGCACAGAAGGGCAAGAGACGAATCCGAAGCCAACGAAGCCCTTTAGGGAGCGAGTTCCCTTCCCTTGCTCTACCTTGGGCGGGCAGCCGGTCCAAAGTGTAGGCGAAGCCAGCATGGAGCAAGAGAAATATTTACCCGAGCTGATGGCTGAGAAGGATAGCTTAGACCTGTCCTTTGTTCATGCAATGCGCCTTTTGGCGGAAGGTAAGTCTTGGCTCTCCTCTCTTCGAGTCTGGCGGATTTTTTGTTGTTGCTGTTGTTGTTGTCGGATTGCTTGTTGCCATCCCCTCTGCCGAGGTTCCCTGTTGCCACCGCTGCTGCGTTCTGCGATTCGGCGCGGGCTACAACCGAGATGGGTTAAGGGCATAGAAACAGGCAGATCTATTCCCCGTTAGGAAGAGAAAAAGGGAGAGCGCTGCTCTCTCTCCCTCTCTCTCTCTCTCTCTGGCATTCTTTCGGATCTACGCACAGGCAGAGGGGTTGCAGAGGGAGAGCCGGATGAAAAGGAAGGACTGATTGCTTTAGAAATTGCAGGGCGCCAGCAAGTCAGAAAGTGCAGGAGGGGAGAGACCCCGGGAGTTCTGCCTTTTTGTGTGGCGTTAGCGCACTGCTTTAGTTCTGACACTAAGGTCACCAGAATACAAACCCTGACCGGGGAGGGGTGCTGGATTTTGGCAGCGTTTTGTCAAGTACGAAGCCTAAGCAGAGCTGCTGACAGATTTCCGGAGAAACACTGTACAAAATAAGCCGGGAATTGAAGTATCCACAGCAGAGCCCTGGAGGAACCCTCGTTCCTTTCGTAGATTAATCAGCAACAATTAGGCATTTTGTGAAACGTAGCCGTGCTGATAAAAAAAAGAGAGGCACAGCTTTCAACGAGCGTTGCCTTTTGCAGATTTTGCCTAGACTCCCAGCTATATCCTGCTAGGTCATGAATTAAAGCTTTGCATTTCAGAACGTGATGTCGCAACTTATTAAAGAATGTCAGAATGACAAGCGTAACAATTACTTCGTTTTCCTTATGGATTTATTTAATCATTTTACATCAATGATGGATTTTTTTCCTCTTTATTAAAGAAACTACTTAGGGTCAGGGTCAGACCAGAGTGGACAGGAGAAGTTCCCACATAAATGTACTTAAACAAAGACAAAGGCAACAACCTCATTAAAGATCAATATCGTGGTTTCAAAACAAAACTCATTGCCATGGTCAGTTTTGTAGAGGAAAAGAAGGGTTGTTACGGCATTTTTTAATTTTGCAAAAACTTTAATTTTACTTTGCTGCTGTTTGGATTTGTTAACTTTAACAATTATATTCTGAAGTTCAGCCTATCCCTATGGAATATAAAATGGAGATCCATTTCTGAAATATCTCCTGAATATTTCACTGGATAGTAGCTAATTAAAACTCTGTACGATGGTATAGTTTTATTTTGAAATTTGAGATATAGAACTAATAATATTTTTTTTAAAAAAATTCTTCTTTGAACTTTTTGCCTAAGCATGAGTGCCATACTACTAAGTTTGCATAATCTACTAATAATTCTTTCCTTGTACATTAAGAATGATTATTTGTTCTGTATTGGGGAACAGTGTCCTAATATTATTATTAAATTTGTTTGCCACTCATCGTTTGAGGCAACTCTGAGCATTTATTACTGGAAAGGAATTCAGATAGTCACAGATGATATTGGTCAGTTGGTCATCTGGAAAACTATGATCAGATGTTCAAATGTAAATAACTACTCACTTTTTAAACTAAAAATGCTTATATATGGACAAGCAAATACATTGCTTCAGTTGATTCTTTTTACAATTCATTTGCCTTAAAAATATAATTTAGCTGTCATTAAGCACATTATGTTAGCTCACAAATCCTCAGGTCTTCTTAAATTATACATCTAAAGGAGTCAGATTTACCAAAGTGTGCCTTTATAGAGGGTTTTTTTTCTTTTAAAGCTTTGCAATCAATAAAATGTGTTTGTTTCCCTCCAATACTTTGTAGATGCAATTTTAACCTTTCCCAGCAGGGGGAAGTATCTACTGAGACACAATGGGAATCCTAAGAGGAGTGAAGAGAGGGGTCTGCAGTGAAAAAATGTAATGGAATTTAAAATATACAAGTAATTCAAAACTAGAAATAACAGGGAGGCCATGAAAATAAGTTCTCATATGACTGTCCTCTTAAAGGCTAGAGTTTCACTCTGAATGAATTAGAAGCTTTAATAAATTAATACCATACTATTTTTGCCCCCCCCTCTAGTGTAACTTTAGGTGAGCATATGTGAATATTAAAAAAGAGACTAAGGTGAGCTGCCTCTGAAAGCCAGAGAGAATGCTAATGGGGGTTTCACACCAGCTCCCTGGCAACATCCTTCAAAACACCATCTGTCAAGGTTTCTGGAGTTGTGTAGAACAAATGACAATCGGTGCAAACTTTCATTAAAGTGAGCATACAAGGAATGGTATGAAATAGAGATACTGCAATGAGAATTACTCTGGTTGCAGGCTGTTCTTTGGAAAGCCAATTATCTGTTTTAAAGTACCATTAATTTACGGTCTGTATGTCTGTCTAGCAATTGTATCAGCCCTTAAAAATGACACCTCTCACTACAATTGTTGCATTGATATTGATTATTTGCTGTTATTGATTGATAGAAAAAAGCAGGGCTTTGACTGAAACTTCTTGCTGTGATGTGTTTGATTAAACTTTACAATAAAGTCCTCCTTGTTTTCAAGGTTTAGCATTCGCTTCAGTTTTAAAAAATATTGTTCGTCTCCTTCCTAATGCTTAGAAGTGAAAGTCAGACTGGATGATACTGAATTCTTAAGGAAATAAATCTTGGAATAAAGGAGAGAGGAGGGGAATAACTATTTCAATTCTGTAATTTCCTAAGGCTTCCGAAATTTGGAAGATACACCTTCTATTTTATGAATTGCATGGAGTTAAATGTTAGGGGTTAGATTTGTATAAAAACCTATAAAAATGTGTTTGGCTGTCACTAAGGTAGCATCAACATTTGTGTAAACAAAGTTCAGAATATTTCAGCAGCTAGCCTGTTACGTTAATTGCTATTCCTTTGGTGCCACGAAACCCTTCAGCATTCTCTCACATCCATCATAGTTTCACAAGTTTTGAGATTTTCCTGGGCCAGACATACTGCAGATATGCATTGAAATAAAGTTTAAGGTAAACTATTAACCTTATAAACCAGTACATTTTTCCTAGCGTAATTCCCATTGAACTCATTGGACAAGCTTCTGAATAATCACACATTTAGTTGAGCAATCATAACAATGAAAAGTAGACATGGGAAATAATGTGCCTATTCTTAATTCTGTGACCAAAATGTCACAGGTCCTTACTGAAAGAATCAGCAGTATTCTGAGTGTTAATGATGCAGGCTGCTCTACATCCTGCTGGGAAAAAATCAAATGACTTGGTTGACTTATTTTTCAATAAAGAAGGATGGAGTTTGAACATTGTTGTGATTCACAAAGAGCAAGCTGGATGGGCTCTTGTTTAATGTGCTGTCAACAAAAGCAGTCCCTCTCAAGTCATCTATTAGAAACCTAGTCATGTCACTATTGTCCAATCACAGTTGAGCAGAAGTAATAAACTATCCAGAGGTTCTAAATTCCACTCTAAAAGAACTCCTCCAGCTGATTAAGCTGCCTTGTGCAATTTTTAAAGTGGCCCTTTTAAAGTTCATTGTTCAACACAATTAATATACAATCTTTCCACCTGGCAGGTTAAGAGATTATTCAGCCAAGTAGCTTCCAATAGCTATAACAAGTCTGAAGTACCTAGCAATATTTAAATGCCTTTCTTTATGTGCAATGTTTTATTATTATAGCCCTTAGGGATACTAATCAAAGGCCATTTTGTGTGTGTGTGTGTGTGTGTGTGTGTGTGCTTTAGAAAGATGCCTGGTATCACGCAAAAGAGGTGGGATAAAAGGGGGAGGAAGGAATTTGAGAATGTGAATGGAAAATGTGTTTGGGGATTCATTAAAATGTGTTTGGTGAACGCAGGACAGTGGTGGTTTAATTAACTATTTTCATCGTGTTGTTGTTGTTGTTTTTTGTCTGATGAGTCTGTTTAGGGAAGGAAGGTGAAATGCAAAATTGCAAGAGAGGTGTGGGAATCTTGGGGTTCCCTATGACCAATGTTAGATTCTGATTTTTTTCCCCCTGAATTTGGAGGGCGAAAAAGGTTGAATAGTGATGAAGAAAATATTTTCAAATCCACCCTCCCCACAAACAATCTACTCTTTGCCATGAGTTTTTCTTTTCTTTGGAGAGATATCACACACATTCACAGAAACATGGATAGAGGTAGTTCTTGACTTACAATCACTTGGTTAGCGACTGTTTGAAGTTACAACAGCACTTACTTAAGACCATTTTTTACACTTACAACAAAAAAATCAGATGCTTGGCAACCCGTAGATACCGTATATTTATGTTGGTGGCCGTATCCAAGGGTCATGTGATCACTTTTTTCAATCTTCTGACCAGCAATGGCAAATCCAGATTCACTTAACAACTGTTAAATACAACTTAACAATTGTAGCCGTTCACTTAATAATTGTGACAAGAAAGTTTGTAAAACGGGACAAAACTCACTTAACTTAAGAGCCGAGGGGGCGCAGTGGTTAGGGTGCAGTACTGCAGGCCACTTCAGCTGACTGCTAGTTCAGCAGTTCAGCGGTTCTAATCTCACCGGCTTAGGGTTGACTCAGCCTTCCATCCTTCTGAGGTGGGTGAAATGAGGACCCTGACTGTGGGGGCGATATGCTGACTCTGTAAACTGCTTAGAGAGGGCTGAAAGCCCTATGAAGCGGTATATAAGTCTAACTGCTATTGCTATTGCTAACTGTCTCACTTAGCAATAGACATTTTGGGCTCAATTGTGGATTACCTATATATGAATATGTAGATCTTGGTATAGGTGACATGTTACATGTTTAGTTTGGAAGTTTTCAACAGGTAGGGTTACCTGTTTACCAATGAGTCATTAGGTGATAGTCTACTAAGTGAAGAAATGTAATATTTGGATTATGTTGAGCACAAGAATGCTCTCACTTTGATTATATTAATCCCAGATAATTTATTCATTAGGAGGAGTTGCTTTTTTCAGAGGAGAACTTAACAAATTGATGGGCCCATTTGCATCAACTTGTATGTATCAGTTTATGTTGCATTAATATAATTATAACCTAATCAAGGATTAAACTAATTTTAGCTTGCTTATTGTAATGGTTGTTAAGCAAATACCTTTTGATGTGTTTGTAATGTACAGAGGGAGAGACTAGTCGTAAAGATTAAGGCATATGCAAATTGTGTGAAATAATATGATCTGTATATTCAGGTTTACAAAAAGTCTTGAAAGGGGATTAGCTAAGGGCAAATGATAGATTCCGGTGGTGACTCACTAGATTATCAGCCAATTTAGGGAACAAATATATCCTAACTGTATAATGGTCCACACGTCAATTTTACTGATGTTACTGGAGCTAATGGGAGAAAATCTGTTGCAAAGCTAGGATCCCTATTTTCCTCGATAAATGTTTAAAACCACGTTAGACACTCTTTTTTTTAAAAAAAAAATGGAGATATACTTGGAAAGTTGAGGACATTTGGTTTACTTAATTTAATTTAATATCTCCATTTCAGACTGATTCTGGGTGACTTACAAATAAAAAAGTTAAAAAAAGGAAGCCATGTATATAAAAGGATAGGGCATGCAACCAATTCTGAAAATCAATAGCAATAGCAGTTAGACTTATATACCGCTTCATAGGGCTTTCAGCCCTCTCTAAGCGGTTTACAGAGTCAGCATATCGCCCCCCACAGTCTGGGTCCTCATTTCACCCACCTCGGAAGGATGGAAGGCTGAGTCGACCTTGAGCCGGTGAGATTAGAACCGCTGAACTCCCCATGGAGATTCGAACCCTCACCACCCTCCAGGCCTTGCGCAAAGCCGTTAAAACCTGGCTGTTCCCACAGGCCTGGGGCTAAAGAGCTGTTGCCCCCGTCTGGAATGGTATGACTGTTGTGTGTTTTTAAATTATGTATTGTTATGTATCGTTTATTTTTTATTTTTTTGTCTGTACCACCCCCCCCCCTTCCCTGATTTGATTTGTTAGCCGCCCTGAGTTCCCTTCGGGGAAAAAGGGCGGCATATAAATATAATAAATGAATGAATGAATGAATGAATGAATGAATGAATGAATGAATGAATGAATGAATGAATGAACTGCAGATAACAGTCAGCTGAAGTGGCCTGCACCCTAACCACTGCGCCACCTTAACCCCATTAACACCTAAGACCAGAATCATACACAAGCCCCCCCATAAAATAAAATCTGCAAAGGAGCTTCACCATCATCCTAATACAAGGCCTGGAAGAAAAACCAGTTTTTAATTTTTTTCAAAAAAAAAAAATTAACAGTATGGATCTCTCTGGGGATATCATTAGCAGCATTTCTCTGCCCTGTCTCTCAAGGTCTACCTTACATATCATTTTACAGAACCAAGGAGGCATATTTGAGGCGTCCCACAAGATGGCATTGCTTAATTTATGACATCTGAAGTGTGCCCCTCTTGCTGACCTCATCCATGAGTGGAAACACATAGAGATAGGCAGCCCTTCAGGACAAGAGAGACAGTGAATAAATTACAAAATGGGTACCATGGAAATTTTGTCTTTTCACGTAGCAACTAACGCAGTGGATCAACCTGTCATAAAATAACTATTCTCCAATAAGATTAACACATTTAAAAAGTTGCTATAAACTGAGGGCCCCTGGGGTTTTTTTTTCTTGGTTTACACTGATGTCACTCAAAACAAATTATTTGCTCTGATCTCACTGGTTAAAAAAAAATCAGATTCACCTGCATTATTGTTGTTGAGAAAGTATATTATTGCCCAAACATAGGATGTCAGAAAAGCAGCATGAGTCAATGCTTCTGCTTGAAAAAAAGGAGCTGTCCTCATTGCATAGTGAGGCACAGATTTCGCATAGCAAAATCATGAAAAAGTAGTGATGAAAGAAATGTCCTTCTGGGTTCGGCTCCAAGTGGGGAAAAAGACACTGGAGACATGGAGGCTGCTTGGAAAGATGGTTTGTTGGTGGACAGGACCACATGGCTTGAGCCCTGAACAGAAAAGGTGATCACATGCTTCAATGTTGGTGGGAGAAGAAGAGAAGGGCTGAGGGAGGAGCTTGCTAGGCTTTTTATAACCTGTTCAGTCCCACCTCTCTGTTTCCTGTTCCTGTGTAAGAAATGTACTCTGATTGGTTGTCAGACTCCCATGGGCCCATGCAGGGGCAACTCTCTAGGCTGTGTTTTGAATCCAGGTTTGGTTGAGTTCTCAGATGCCATGTGGTCAGTTGGGCCAATATTATCATGCTTTCCTGTAGCTGAAGTGGAGATGTCTTTATTATGTAAAGTGGACTAGCTTGGCCTTCTTAATGGCCCATTGACAAAGTGGGGATGGGCAGGAAGCTACAGGAAGCTGTTCTGTCTTTTAAAACATGTTTCTTTCTTTTCACATCCAGAGAAATATTCTGCCTTTTCAATATTTCCTAGGATATTTCATTTTTCTGGGAGAGGGCTGGGTGATAACATCCTACAGTAGATAAGTACGTAGGTCCGAATTCTTCCCATCACTACTGTAGACTAGACTTGAATAACCAAGCAATTCTAAAACACTATTTAGCTATTGAATATTTTGATAAAGTATATATCTCTGTTTTTGAAATATATATCTTTCAACGTGATGGCCACTATGCATTTAGTAGATGCATTTTAGTCTCTTGGTTAGCAGCAGCTCTCTCCCCTTCATCATCCCATCCTCAACAACACTATTGTGTTGTGGGTTTCAGTAGGCAGGAACCAGGCCAGCATAGCTACAATAGTGTTCTGACCCCCCCTCATCCCACACCAAAGCACACTCCAAGCCAAAGATAAGTTACGGCATTTAATTAACAGACAGACAGGTCCTTGGCAGCAAACCGGCACAGATAAGCCCTGGCAGCAATCCAGCCTGCCAAGCTCACAATAATGTTCTCCGACATTAGTTCCTGCGTTGACTTCTGCAAGAGGGGCGTGTGCACAAGCAGTCCTTTTATAGTCTGGAGAGGAGCCTAATGACCACCAGCTGAGTGCAATTACCTCCTGTACTTGCGCAACTGTTCCTGACGCCTATTAGCTTGTTGGTGCCGGGCATCCAGGAACAACTCACTGCTGGAGTCCGGATCACTCTCCCTTGTCTCCTCCCCACTGGTCCAAGGCTCAGGGTGCCTCCCGATGGCCAACCAGCCTCTCTGCGTCCTGCTCGGATTCGGAACCCTGCCCTCTGTCTCCTCCAGAGCCGACTCATAGGGCCCCTCGCTGTTGGAGTCTGGTGCAGCTTCAACGGCTCCTGCTGGGCCACAACAAATAGCATTTATTGACTCAAAACAGTAACCGAGGAACAGCAGGCAAATGCCTGTAATTTATACTCTGGGCCCACAGGGTCTTAGCAATAGCAATAGCAGTTAGATTTATATACCTCTTCATAGGGCTTTCAGCCCTCTCTAAGTGGTTTACAGAGTCAGCATATTGCCCCCAACAACAATCCGGCTCCTCATTTTACCCACCTCGGAAGGATGGAAGGCTGAGTCAACCCTGAGCCGGTGAGATTTGAACAGCTGAACTGCAGAACTACAGTCAGCTGAAGTGGCCTGCAGTGCTGCATTTAACCACTGCGCCACCTCGGTCTTAACCAATCATAATGCTTGAAAAACCCACCCAAATATGAATCTTCAAAGTTTCCCTCCAAAGCAGTTGGAAGTAACAGTGAGGGTCATCTAGAGTTTAGGTTCCCTGTAGGAGGGCTTAATACAACTATATATACATTCATTACATAACACCTTGGCCAGCTACTTTAGCCACTGAGCTCTGTAGCATGGACAGGCCTGACTGATAGAAATGAATTGAATTGCAGTGTATGAGAGAGGATGCAGTGCAGGGGTGAGTTCCTGCCAGTTCTAACCTCTGCTATAGAAGAGGTTCCACAAATCTACAGTGGAGTTTAGAACCGGTTCCAGCTCCCTCCCCCCACCCGTCCGCGCATCATCAAGATGAAGAGCGAGAGGAGGAATTCTGGGAGTTGAAGTCCACAAGTCTTAAAGCTGTCAAGTTTGAACACCCCTGGTTTTTTTTTTTCTAAAGGGTTAGAGGTGCAAGGGTCTTGCAACTTGACAGCTTTAAGACTTGTATGCTTCAAATGCCAGAGTTTCTGAGCCAACATTATGGTTGCTAAGCGAGAGCGTTTTTAAGTGAGTTTCACCACATTTTACAAGTTGCCCATGCCCACCCAGTGACATGGCTGGCAAGCCACTCCCACCCAGTCACATGGGTGACAAGCCACTCCCACAAAGCAGGCCACACCTACAGAAGAGGTTGTAAAAAAAATTGAAACCCACCACTGAATTCAGTGGTATTGGAAAACAGTGATTTTACAATAATAATTGAAGCAACAGGGAAAGGAGGAATTAGGTTGACATAGTGGAGTTTTTCTTCCTCTGGCATACCACACTGCACAGCCTCATCTTATATCCAATATTAATGTTGTGATACGTGAAAATAAAGGTAGCAAGGGTGTTTCCTTATTTTTAGCACCATATTTTTCAGAGTATAAGACGCAGCAAGGTTTTGAAGAGGAACATTTAAAAAAAACCAGTTTTTGCACTATGCAAACCTCCCCAAAACAATTTTCATGAAAATGGGCCTGTTTTTCCCCTCCCCCCTCCAAAAAGGGCATGAATAGCCCTTAGGTGGCTTGTAGAGTGCTCCTGGGGTGGGGCGAGTAAAAAATGGCCCATTTTTCACAAAAACGGTGCCGTTTTTTGTCAAAAAAAAAAAAAAGAGGCATGGATAGCTTTTAGGAAGCTTATAGAATGCTGTTGGAGGCTGGGAGAGGGTGAAGAATGGACTGTTTTTCACTCATTTCTGCCCTCCCCAACCCCCAGGGACTCTTTGAAAGCCATCTAAAAGTTATGCATGGCCATTTTGGTGAAGGGGCAGAATTTCGGGAGGCCAAAAATGCTGTATTCAGTGTATAAGACACACCCAGATTTTCAGCCTCTTTTTTGAGGGGAAAAAGTGCGTCTTATACTCCGAAAAATATGGTAATTCTCTCCACGGCAATTCCAATTTACAGAGAGACTGGCCCAAAATTACAGTCATCTGAATGAGCCACACATTTTTGCTAAACCCGGGAGCTTATAAGAAAATATAAGTAGTCCTTGACTTATAACCATTCATTTAGTGACTGTTCAAGATTACAAAAGCACTGAAAAATGTCACTTATGACTGTTTTCCACACTGACAACTGCGGAAATCTCCCCATGATCATGGGATCAAAATCAAAAGAGTTGGCAACTGACTCATATTTATGACCGTTGCAGTGTCTCCGAGTTGTGGGATCTGCTTTTGCAACCTTCCAACAAGCAAAAGTCAAGATTCACTTAATAACCATGTCCCCTAACTTAACAATGGTGGCAACAAAGGTCGTAAAGTGGAGCAAAGCTCAACAAAGGTCTCGCTTAGCAACAGAAATTTCAAACTCAGTTGTGGTCATACATCGAGGATGTATGATTGTCTCCCAGCCATCTACTTCTTGGAATACACCCCACTTGTTTCAGGGGGACACACATCCAAACAGCCTGCTTTAGATTGCTTTGTTAACTAGTTTTACTATTAAGCAAAGAATGAGCATCCTGCAGCGTGAGGGAAAAGAGAGACGGCTAATTAGAGGAAATAAAGAAAAATCAGCCTTCACTCTCCCCTATGGCCCTGGATTTGCTGAGGCAGTAGAGGCTGGCTGAAGCATGGGAAAAATGTTGATCTGGCGATGGGAAGTAATTAAAAATTAGCAGCAATGCCCACCTGTTTCTTTGTCTTCTTGTTCTGCTCATCCTTCTCTTTATTTCCCCTCATCCTTTGGTTCCTCCTGGGAGGAATCTCATTAACCAATTGTAATAATTATCCCTAAAGAAGGATACATCGAAGGGTGGGTGAAGAAAAGAAACGGTAAAAAGGTCACGAGAAGGAAAGGAGAGCCTGGTGGAATGGTAGAAACAGCTGAAAGAAAGAAAAAAAAAAGTTCAGTGGTATGGAAAATGGAATGAAGATAATCACCAGAAAGTTCTAAATGAAAATGTAGTGAAAGTTATAAAAATGCAAATTTATGAGGGGCAAGGGGCACGTTGAGGCCTAAAGCAAAAAAAAAAAAAAAAAAAACAGTGCAAATTTACAACTTTCAAGTTCTTCGTTATGGTTTGTTTTTTGTATATATGCATTTATTTATTTATATTTATGCAACTCTAGAAGATTCTACTGCAGCTTGATTAATGGTGATGGACAAAGATAGCTGCCAGTAAAGTTTGTAATTGGTCTGAAATTAATTCCTTTAATTTCAACTGCTGGAAGCTGCTGTCATTTACGATTGCTAATTTTTGGTGAAAGCTGCAATTATATATTATTTCTATTACTGTTTGGCATAGTGTGTGATTTATGTCCATGTACGGTATGTTTTAGGAGAAAAAATAAAATTCCAATTTCTATCACATTGATATGTGTATGTATGTATACATACATAGACATATCAATGTGTATGTATGTATACATACATACACATATGTATTCGAATCTGTGCTGTATTACGTCTTAGGCAGATGTAATACAGCACAGGTTCAAATCCCAGTAAGAGTATGGCTAGCTGATGAGAGCTAAATAGCTTGAAATAGATCTATACTAGTCTCCCTTTATTTATTTATCAGCACAAATACAACACAAATGTAAGAAAGGCAACAGTAAAAATATTGGGTTTCTGTCGTGATGATCTCTTGTGACCAGCCGATAGACAGATAATGGAAGCAGTTAGCTTCCTCCCATAATTGGGGTATACCAGGGTTTGTGACACTATATATATATATATTGGTGGCGCAGTGGTTAAATGCAGCACTGCAGGCTACTTCAGCTGACTGCAGTTCTGCAGTTCGGCTGTTCAAATCTCACCGGCTCAGGGTTGACTCAGCCTTCCATCCTTCCGAGGTGGGTAAAATGAGGACCCGGATTGTTGTTGGGGGCAATATGCTGACTCTGTAAACCGCTTAGAGAGGGCTGAAAGCCCTATGAAGCGGTATATAAGTCTAACTGCTATATATTAGATTTTTTACAACCCCTGGTAAGCCCCAATTATGGGAGGAAGCTAACTGCTTCCATCATCTGTCAATCAGCTCATCACAAGAGTCCATCATGACAGAAACCCAATATTTTTACTGTTGCCTTTGTTATATTTGTGTTTTTTTATTTGTGCTGATAAATATTTCAAGATGAAATTATAGACTTTTTGAAACATTGTGATTAGATTAAGGACATTAAGTGCTTTGGAACTTTCTATTTTAAGAGATAAATGGAAATTATATTTCCCTTTACATTCCTTTAATGTGTAAATTAAGGGTTTTTAATCCTTTATTTATCTATTAGATACATACCTTCTGCTCTTCTTTTTTTTAAAAAAAATCAAACAATTGAAAATTACACTGAACTAAATTAATCTGATGATCGTTTACATTTCCATTTTCAAAATCTTAATTATACTACTTCTACCTGTTAATGCAAAATTTAATCACTCTTTGCATTTGGATTTTGTTTTTAATACAAGTTTAGTGACTTAGTGGGGGAAATGAAAAAAAAAATAGCAAAAAGATTTTTAAACTATTGATTTTGGAAAATGAAGAATGGATTAAAGGTCCAGATGTATTTGAAATAAGAGTTTGTAATTAAATTCTCAAGATAAGAATCCTTCCCATGGGAAATGGCTGTGTTTTGGATTCCTTAGAAGGAAGAAACATGATAGGTTGGGACTTTGAGAAGAAACTACAGATTATAATTAAAGGAGAAAAATACTTAAAGTCAACTGGATGACCTATATGGAGGAAAATACTTTAACACTGGATGTTTTGAAGGATATTTCTGGAACAAAAGACTCAAAAGTTAATTTTAAGAATGTCTGTCACTATAGATAAATGATGTGTAAACGATGTTACAGAAATGGAACAAGCTGTACCAGACAAGACTAAAATTGATTTGAATGTGGATGGCAAGTATATCATCTTTTTTCATATCACTCTTAGAGCTTATCATTTTTTAAATCTACATTCAAATCAATATCAATCATGTCTGATAGAGCTTCTTGCTTTGGATTTATATTAAAAAAATGTGTTAAAGTTTTGAAGGACATTCTGAGAACAGCAAAATAAAAATGAAAAGAAATCCTGTTCCAGGACATTTTTTGAAAGGAATAAAAGCCAATATTGTTAAAAGTACAGGGAAGGAATATAAAGTTGGTTTCTATTAAAGTTGATACATTATTTTTGGTAACCCTTAATGGATTCTTGTTGACAAGGAATGAATAGCAATAGCACTTAGACTTGTATACCTCTTCACAGTGCTTTACAGTCCTCTCTAAGAAGTCCACAGAGTCAGCATATTGCCCCCAACAATCTGGGTCCTTATTTTACCCACCAGGGAAGGATGGAAGAGTGAGTCAGCCTTGAAACAGTGAGAATTGAACTGCTGAAGTGCTGACAATCAGCAGAATTAGCCTGTAATATTACATTTTAAGGACAGTGCTACCGTTCACCGACAAATGCGCGCACGACAAAAGCGTGCTGACAAAACCGCGGCGAGAAAACTGCGATGTCAAAATCGCACTCACAACAGCGTGCCGACAACAGTGTGCCAACAAAAGCATGCCATCAACAAAGAACGCGAAAACAAGGTAATTAACCCTAACCCTAAACCTAACCTTGAACCGAACCCTGAACCTAACCCTAAACCTAACCCTAAACCTAACCCTAAACCTAACCCTGAACCTAACTCTGAACCTAACCCTGAACCTAACCCTAAACCTAACCCTAAACCTAACCCTAAATCTAACCCTAAACCTAACCTTAAACCTAACCCTAAACCTAACCCTAAACCTAACCCTGAACCTAACCCTGAACCTAACTCTGAACCTAACCCTAAACCTAACCCTAAACCTAACCCTGAACCTAACTCTGAACCTAACCCTGAACCTAACCCTAAACCTAACCCTAAACCTAACCCTAAACCTAACCCTAAACCTAACCCTGAACCTAACCCTGAACCTAACCCTAAACCTAACCCTAAACCTAACCCTAAACCTAACCCTAAACCTAACCCTGAACCTAACTCTGAACCTAACCCTGAACCTAACCCTAAACCTAACCCTAAACCTAACCCTAAATCTAACCCTAAACCTAACCCTGAACCTAACTCTGAACCTAACCCTGAACCTAACCCTAAACCTAACCCTAAACCTAACCCTAAACCTAACCCTAAACCTAACCCTAAACCTAACCCTGAACCTAACTCTGAACCTAACCCTGAACCTAACCCTAAACCTAACCCTAAACCTAACCCTAAATCTAACCCTAAACCTAACCCTGAATCTAACTCTGAACCTAACCCTGAACCTAACCCTAAACCTAACCCTAAACCTAACCCTAAACCTAACCCTAAACCTAACCCTAAACCTAACCCTAAATCTAACCCTAAACCTAACCCTGAACCTAACTCTGAACCTAACCCTGAACCTAACCCTAAACCTAACCCTAAATCTAACCCTAAACCTAACCCTGAACCTAACTCTGAACCTAACCCTGAACCTAACCCTAAACATAACCCTAAACCTAACCCTAAATCTAACCCTAAACCTAACCTTAAACCTAACCCTAAACCTAACCCTAAACCTAACCCTGAACCTAACCCTGAACCTAGCCCTAACCCTAACCCTAATCGCGCTTTTGTCGGCACGCTGTTGTCGGCACGCTGTTGTCGTGCACACATTTGTCGGGTCACGCAGTGCTACTACAGCTCATGTTTTTACCATGTTGTTTATAGTTATAAAATGACATATGATATGAATTTGATATATCTTAAGAAAAGGTAATTGTTTATACTTGTGATGAAGGGGGGAAAGTTGCTTTTTTATATATTTCTTTTTTCTTTTACTTTCTTTTTTCTTTTCTATCCTTTCTCCTTTTTTATTTTTACTCATAACTTTAGCTTGCGTTAGTTTTATTTACCTTTTCCATTGCAATCTTTAATAATTTTATTATACAAAGGGCTCTTATTTATCTCTTCCTTCTAGTCAGATATCAAATCTCAGACTCACCAAATGAACAAGTTGGGATTGTGATAGGCTGCTACTACTACACATTTACAATAAAAGCAAGAGCAGCTCAAACATTGTAAAGCTAACAATACTGCTTTCTGCTCAGAAGGAGGTCACTTGGGGAAACATGAGACTTGTAATATAGAGCCATCTGAATAATATTGATCGGAATGAAAATACATCACCCATTATTAAATTTACCTTTGCAGTGCCTGTCAGTACCCTTATGCTTCATGGTTAAATTTATTCCTTCCTTGCTTCTTCAGAGTCCTCTATTGAAACACATATTGCATCTGAAAAGAGTACCATGCACTCAGTTTAGGAAAGTAACAGCCACTCTTATTATGTATTTCTGAGAAAATGACATCCCGGCTCTTGTATTTTTCCAAAAGCACGTCTTAAATTCCATGTCTTGCCTTCTATGGAACTAGCACTCTGGCACATGACTTCAGAGCCCACCGCTGCCACCTCCATATCAAGGTCAGGAAGACTTTGTTAGTGTGCCACAGGACCCCATAACATGATTTTGTTGCAAAGCATGATACCAACGCAGTTACAGGCTGCTGATCCTTTTTGCTGACTGCCATGCTAAATGCTCTATTGGGGTATCTAAAGCTACAGACAGCACTTTGCCAGGGCCCTCATAAAACTCAGGAAGCTACTCCAGATATTTCTAAGCAGTTTTTTAATGGATAACTTGAGAAGATCCAGACTGAAGACTCCTACAAGTCCCTTAGACTGCAAGGTGATCAAATCAGTCAGTCCTAGAGGAGATCAACCATGACTGTTCTTTAGAAGGCCAGATCCTGAAGATGAAACTCAAATATGTTGCCCACCTAATGAGAAGGAAGGACTCAATGGAGAAGAGCCTAATGCTGGGAAAGATTGAGGGCAAAAGAAGAAGGGGACGACAGAGAATGAGGTGGCTGGATGGAGTCACCGAAGCAGTAGGCGTGAGCTTAAATGGATTCAAGAGGATGGTAGAGAATAAGAAGGTCTGGAGGAACGTTGTCCATGGAGTCGCGATGGGTCGGACAGAACTTCACAACTAACAACAACAAAAGAAGAAAAAACAAACAGGGAAATTAAATTTCTATGTCAGTGACTGGATCTCCAAGGGATAAAGGGATACTGTCTTCCCCTCTTCCAGTGCTTTGTGCTTCCAGTGCTTAGAGTTGGACATTGGACTAAAGCAACTGATTTGAGATGAGGTTGAATGATGACAGATATCTGCCAACTAACTCTCATATCTATATCCTAGTCACAGCCAGTCTCCAAATGCATGATTGCATACAGAAAGCTTGGTTCTTGGATTGTAAATATATTCCACACAAAATTAGAGGCACAGAACTTAGCCATTTAATTGTTGTTGTTGTTGTTGTTATTGTTGTTGTTGTTGTTCAGTCACTAAGCTGAGTCTGACTCTTCACAGCCCCATGGACCATAGCACGCCAGAACCCCCTGCCCTCTACTGTCTCCCAAAATCATGCTCACTGTGTCAATGACACTATATAACCATCTCATCCTCTGCCCTCCCTTTCTCTTTTTGCCTTCAATCTTTCCCAGCTTCAGGGTCTTTTCCAATGAATCCTCTCTTCTAATTGGCCAAAGTATTTCAGCTTGAGCTTCAGTATCTGTCCTTCCAAAGAATAATCAGGGTTGATTTCATTTTAGGAAAACATGGAATACCAAAATGGTATTGGAGACTATTCATTGAACCCAGTTTAAGGTGGACAATGTGAAACATTTTCAAGTAAAATTTATTCAAGTTCGATAACCACATTGAAACTGGTGGAAAACCCCATGGATTTTACTGGATTCTCCATTCCTAGATGCAATTGAGAGTTACACAGTTGGAGCAACTGAGCACAGTCGTATAAACACAGAACAAGGAACTGAAGGACAATGTCTGTTACCATCTGAAATGATAATTATCCTCAAGTAAGTCACACTTGGCATAAAAATAAAACTGTTGATGCATTGCTAAGTATTCTTTGATTCCAAGCGGTTATTTCTTCAAGATCTATATTAAGAAACAGATCCCGTAACTTAAAATGTCATCAGAATATGGCTTAAATGAATCCTTTCCTTTTATATGCACAAGGTGTACATTTTAAGCCACTTGTCTGCAACAGCTAAATTCAAACACACACCTAGCTAGGATCCAATTGCCCATGAAGTGCATCATTACCTAGTTTCATTTCAACATCTGTGCCTAGGCATACAATGATTTTTCAGGACAGTGGTGGAATTTATGATGCTAAGCAAGAGTGCTTAGTAGGCTGATCAACTAGGCTTTGGAATAGGTTGAGGATGTTGTGTGGGTGGAAATGCTGGAACATATCCAAACAATGTTGAACTGGTTGTTCTCATTGTGTAATATGCGGCTCCGCACTTCTGCGTGTAAATATTTTCTCAGTTGAATGTCTATTTTATTACTTTGATGAAACTGTAGCATTCTGTCCCAGGCTTCGAATGAGCCCTTGACTTCAGTTTCCTTGTTTATTTGGGCTGTCTAAATTTATTCATGACACTAAGTCATTCTTACTGCCATGCTATTTTCGATCGGCTATTGAGTAAATTATGAAAGGATTAACAGCTGTAAATCTGTACTATTCTATCTTCCAAATCAGAATTGTTGTGAGTTGTAAGATGATAAGAGATGAGAAGATAAGATAACCTTTACTGTCACTTTTTTCTGGCACACATTAAAAAACGAAATTCTGATGCCCACTCTCAAAAGAAAATAAATATATAACCATACACATACATGCCCACACTTATACATACATGCATGCAGGCATGCAGGCATGCAGGCATGCAGGCAGGCAGGCAGGCAGGCAGGCAGGCAGGCAGATCTGTAAACTATCTTTCATACAAATAAAGTAAATTCAAATTCAAATCTTTCAAAGTCATAAAACTGGACATGTACATATCATCTAAGACAGGGGTGTCAAACTCACGGCTCGTGGGTCGGATGCAGTGGTGGGATTCAAATAATTTAACAACCAGTCCTTTGCCCTAATGACCAGCTGGGTAGGCGTGGCTTGGTGGTCTTGTGACTGGGTGGGCTTGGCCAACTCAAGGTCATTCAGGTCAATGGGCGCTTTGCCTTAGCTGTTACAATGTAATAAGGGTTAACCGGAGAGGCAGTTTCTGTAAGCAGGTCAATAAAGATGAGGCTAGAAACAACACCAGAATGTTTCCTTCCTGCCTTCCTTACAGGATTATCCCTGTAAAGTGGAGAAAAAACAAAAGGAGATTTCTTCCAACAATCAATTCTCTGAACTGCTTAGAAAGTTACCAACCGGTTCTCCCGAATAGGTGCGAACTGGCTGAATCCCACCACTGGTTGGATGCATTACGCACTGGCCATGCCCACCCTGGGTTTAGCGAAGGGGAAAAAAGTGACAAAAATATCGAGAGTTTGGTGATTATTCTGCCAGTTTTTTTAAAAAAGTTGCAAACATTATAACTGTGTGGCACAGACTTCAGGGTAGGTGCCAGCATCTGAGGCGAAGTCTGAAGATAAACATCTTCATTAGTAAATGTTACAACTTGGATCATATTCTTAGCTTTGCTGCCACTTTGATAATATGTTCTGCAGCCCACAGATGGTCTGTTTCATTTCCAGAGGAGCCTCAGCAATTTAATATTTTGGAGAGTGCCAGGTGAAACCCAGCATGAAAATCAGTACAGATGGTGGGACTAAATTAATTGTTGGAAGAACTAAAATAACTGCATCTTAACTTAAAACTTAGTTTAAAGGAGAGGACTTCAGAAGTTCAGATCCATAGATACTCTTTTGTGGAAAGAAAGCCTATTCATAGGAAGATTGTTTAGTAGGTATTGATTAAATATTTTCATATTAATTTACATGCTGCTAACCTTTTGAATTCTTAGTAGCTCACAATAAAATAAAATAAAATATTACAAGACCTCATTAAAATGTAAGATTAATAAAAAAGATAAACTGTGTCCTAGAGGTTGGTTGAAGAGATACAGATAGATGTTGCTAATCTTAACAGGATGGAGTTGATTCTTCAGAAGTTGATTCCAGGACAATACCAGCTTTGATTCTCAGTGGAATTTGCTCATGCAGAAATAGATGATTGATCATCTTGGAGATCATCCTGGACTCTCAAATTCTGCTGGAGCAGCAGGTGGAGGCTGTGTCCTGGTCAGGGGTGGGTTTCTCGCCCCGTTCCAACCGGATCGGTTGGAACGAGGCCGGCGGCGTCCTCGCGCACGCAGCGGCGCGCGTGTGCACGCACGCGGTGCGCGTGTGCACGCACGCGGCGCACGCATGCGTATTAGCGTCTGCGCGATGCTCCAGCTGCTCCTGGAGGATCGCGCAGGCGTTCTGCGCATGCGTGGAAAGCGCGAAATTAAAAAAAACGGGTAAGGAGCAGCGCGGGTGTGCGGGCGCGCGCGGGTGCGGGGGGGGGCTTCGCCGTTCCCGGAAGTTACTTACTTCCGGGTTCGGCGACCAACCGGATCGCAGGGACCGGTGCGAACCGGTTGAAACCCAGCCCTGGTCCTGGTGAACCCTTGCTGAACCGTCATTCAATGTTCTACTCATGACAGTTCCTAGCATTGGAAATGCTGGCAGTTATCACTCACGCCAAAATCTACTCACAGCTGGACTGCTATAATATGATTGATTTACATGGGACTGCCCTTGAAGGCCTTGAAAAACCATACATGGTTCAAAATAGAATTGCCATATAACTCAGCACAGCCATATAACACCAGTCTAGCTGGAACTTCACAGGATCCATAATAGCACAGTGGTTAGAATGCAATAGCAGTTAGCAGTTAGACTTATATACCGCTTCATTCTCTAAGTGGTTTACAGAGTCAGCATATCACCCCCAACAACAATCCGGGTCCTCATTTTACCCACCTCGGAAGGATGGAAGGCTGAGTCAACCCTGAGCCGGTGAGATTTGAACAGCTGAACTGCAGAACTGCAGTCAGCTGAAGTAGCCTGCAGTGCTGCATTTAACCACTGCGCCACCTCGGCTCTATGCAGTATTTTAGGTTGATTCTGCCAGGAGTTTGATACCGATAGGCTCAAGGTTGATTCATCCTTCTGAGATTGGTATAATGAGGAGCCAGATTGTTGTGGGCGATATGCTGACATTGTAAGCTGCTCAGAGTAATGCAATACGGAGCAATATATAAATTCAAGTGCTGTTACTATTATTGTAGTTTTATAGAGTGCCAATTTATTCATGATCAGTTCAAAGTTATGGTTATTATCTTTAAACTTTCAGCCATGGCTTGGGACCTGATTATCTGGGTGCCAGTGGTGGGTTTCAAAAGTTTTTAGAACCTCTTCTGTAGGTGTGGCCTGCTTTGTGGGAGTGGCTTGCTGGCCATGTGACTGGGTGGGCATGGCCAACTTGTAAAATGTGGTGAAACTCACTTAAAAATGCTCTTGCTTAGCAACCAAAATGTTGGCTCAGAAACTCTGGCATTTGAAGCACGCAAGTCTTAAAGCTATCAAGTTACAAGACCCTTGCACTCCTAACCCTTTAGAAAAAAACCCAGGGGTGTTCAAACTTGACAGCTTTAAGACTTGTGGACTTCAACTCCCAGAATTCCTCCTCCAGTCACGTTGGCTCAGGAACTCTGGCATTGAAGCATTAGTCTGACTTTATGATCACTCGAGCAGAGTTAAGCAAGGGTTAAAATTGTAGAGAGCAATTTTTTTAAGAGGCTTTTTTAAACAGTTAAGCAGAGTCATCCATTGGGGACTCTGGCAGCAGCTAACCCAGCCTGACCTCAGCAGCTCTTGCCTTTTTCCTTTTACATTGTTTACATTGTCCTCATGGCAGACAAGAGGAGAGTTGAAATCCTCTGTGAAACAGCTGGAAAAGGTATGTGGGTCGGAGGGAGGGGGAGGAATTCAAAATTATTGTCATTTGTAAGTAATTGTAATTTGTATTAGTATAAGTAATTTGTCTGTGTGTGTGTGTGTGTGTGTGTATGTGTGTGTGTTTTACCTGCCTCTGCTGGCACGCGGGCTGGCACTTTATTTTTTTATTTTTTAAAGCCCTGCTGCCTAGGAAATTCATTGTATGGTGGGTGCAGCGGCATGGCTTCGGTAGGGCTTTCGGAAAGCCGCACCAGGGCTTTGGCGTGGCTTTCCGAAAACCCCGCTGAAGCCCCGATGTTGGCAGACCTAGGGCGGCAGACATAGGACGGCTTTTGCCCGCTTGCCTCACTGGCCATAAACCTCACCGCATGTCACTGTATGAAACATCAAGCAATCGTGCATTGGCCTATATTAGAACACTAAACCTGCACTCCAAATGCATGTATGTGTATGTATGCAAACCAAGCAGGGGTGGGTTTCAACCAGTTTGCGGCGTTCCCTGCGAACCAATTGGTCGCCGAACCCGGAAGTAAGTAACTTCCAGGAACGGCGAAGGGCGCGCCTGCCCGCCCGCGGTCCTTACCCGGTTTTGACAAGTTCTGCGCTTCCATGCATGTGCAGGACGCATACAGCGCCTGCATGATCATCCAGGAGCAGCTGGAGCATCGCGCAGATGCTAGTACGTATGTGTGCACAGCGCGTGTGCACTAGGACGCCGCCGGTCCCGTTCCAACTGAATCAGTTGGAACGGGGCGAGAAACCCACCCCTGAAACCAAGGAACTACATTCTAGTCCCACCTTTAAGCCATCTGGGTCATTTTGGGTCAGTCACTTTTTAGGTAATCTCTGAAAACTGGACATGATTGAACAGAAGTAATAAAATATAAGAAACAAAAAAGTCATTTGCAAACTCCTGTCTAAATGAATATAATTAATGCCTAAAGCTATGTTTAGTCAATTAATTAGTTAGATTAATCATGTCAAAACATTTTGATTGACTAAAGTGATGCTCCAATTAATCAGCTGGCAGATTAATAAGGCTCTGTAAGTATATTTAATAAAATTGCAGGTGAAAATTGCTATTGTAGAAGCATATTCCTCTTTTAATTGATGTGAATGCCTCTTCCAATATCTTTGTACAGCATAAATCTTCAAAAGATATAGACTGATATTTAATATGATTGCTTTTTTTTTAGCTGAAAATGTGTGCAATTTTAATCAATTTTGATTGCATTTATATATGCGCTTTTCTGGGAAGACGGTCCACGGAGCACAGTAGAAATCAATGTGAATGCATCGTAAGGCCAGATAACACTACTCATTCTCTTTTTAAATTAGTGTTTAATTACTGTCTTAATTGGCAAAAGCATGCTGCCTCTAAACAGAGAATGTGCATATATGTCTTTCTCAGGATGATACCACCCAAAACAGAAATCTGTATGAATCACAGAAGATAAACTATAATAATAATTCACCAGAATTTTTGCAAGGGTAGAGAGAAGACCTATGTGTTTATTCCGAAATGCAATTAGAGTCTAAACCAGTCCACAAATGGTTAAAATCCAAAGGAAATAAAACCTTTTGGTACCAGCATTGTGTGTTCTGGAGACAGTGGTGGGATTCAGCCAGTTCGTACCTATTCAGGAGAACTGGTTGGTAACTTTCTAAGCAGTTCGGAGAACCGGTTGTTGGAAGAAATCTCCTTTTGGTTTTTCCCCACTTTACAGGGCTAATCCTGTAAGGAAGGCAGGAAGGAAACATTCTGGTGTTGTTTCTAGCCTAATCTTTATTGCCCTGCTTACAGAAACTGCCTCTCCAGTTAACCCTCATTACCATTGTAACAACTAAGGCAAAGTGCCCGTTGACCTGAGTGACATTGACTTGGCCACACCCACATGATCACATGACCACCGAGCCCCGCCTACCCAGCTGGTCATTAGGGCAGAGAACTGGTTGGTAAATTATTTGAATCCCACCACTGCCTGGAGATTACCGCAATTGCAAATTGAAGTGATTTTTAGGTCAATTATTCATCATGCGAAGAGGGAGAAAAAACTTCAACATTTTCCTGATTAAGGAGGCTAACTCTTTGTCTGAAGCATTCCCCATTTATGGTCAAACCCATTTATCATATTATCCAATCCTTTTTAAACTAAAAATGTCCTGGGTGCTTCTGTCTTTCCATACACAGAATATCCTTGATAGTCCTGATTGTTTCTGTCTTATTGATTTGTATTTCTATTTGTTAATGTGCGTACTAGCCTTCTGTCAGGTGTATCAGGGTGGTTTATAATAATATCCTTTAAAGAAACTAAAGATAAGAGATGGGAAATCAGGAGGTTTCATTTGCCTTATTGAATTCTCAGACTCAGCTTTTGATGAAAAGTAAGATCGGAGTTACTTAAGGTTTACTTAAGTTTTAAATTTTTTTAAGTTTGGTGTTTGCTCTTTTATTCAAAGTGTTCAAGCAGTTTATACTGGTTTATACTCACAGCATCCCTTTTGGGGAGGCCATGCCCCAAAATAGCATATCATTTCATTGATTTAATGGCTGGACTTACTACAATATTATAATCATTACATGGCGGTGATGGGATTCAGCCGGTTCGCACCTATTCGGGAGAACCAGTTCGTAACTTTCTAAGCAGTTCGGAGACCCGGTTGTTGGAAGAAATCTTATTTTATTTTTTCCCAACTTTACAGGGCTAATCCTGTAAGGAAGGCAGGAAGGAAACATTCTGGTGTTGTTTCTAGCCTCATCTTTATTGCCCTGCTTACAGAAACTGCCTCTCCGGTTAACCCTTATGACATTGTAACAGCTAAAGTGAAGCACCCATCGACGTGAGTTGGCCAAGGCCACATTGTCACATGACCACCGAGCTATGCCTACCCAGCTGGTCGTTATGGCAGAGAACCAGTTGTTCAATTTTTGGAATCCCACCACTATTACATGGGTAGAAAAAAAGATTGTGATATACAGTATGCTGATATATAGAATAAGGAGCATGTTGTTGTTGATGATGATGATTATGGTTGGTTGCACAGTCAGTCAAATGTTTGGACTGGATTTTGTATTTTTGTCTACCTGTTGCGTCCTTCCCAAGGACCTGGATAGGCAGATGCTGATGTTTGATGGTGTTTAAGGTATTGTCACAGGATGTAAGATGTTCCAAAGCTAATTTTTGCAATTGACTGATGGTGACAAAAGGGTGACCGACAAAAGCGTGCCCGACTAAACCGCGGTGACAAATCCGCGAGTTCTAAACTGCGCTGACAAATGAGCACTGAATCGCACCAACAACAGCGCGCCAAGAGAAGCGTGCTGTAAACCTAACCCTAACCCTAAACCTAACCCTAATGCTAACTCTAACCCTAAACATAACGCTAACCCTAACCCTAAATGTAACGCTAACCCTAACCCTAACCCTAACCCTAACCCTAACCCTAACCCTAACCCTAACCCTAACCCTAACCCTAACCCTAACCCTAACCCTAACCCTAACCCTAACCCTAACCCTAACCCTAACCCTAACCTTACCTTAACTTAAATCGCCCTTCTGTCGACGCACTGTTGTCGCCGTGCTGTTGTCGCCACGTTGATGACGTTGCGGTTTTAGCGATGCGCTTTTGTCGGTGTGCTTTTGTTGTGCGCGCTTTTGTCGGGTCATGGACTTGGTCAACCTCAATGATGTTCCAGTGGTGCTCCAACTGTTTCCAGGTTGCACCAAAAATGCCTATTACTATTAGTTCTTCCCCTTTTGCTCTTCTCCTCCGCCTCTTCCTCCTCCTGCATTAAATTGATAAGCCACCCATCCGAAGCAACTCTTGCTTAGTGACAGAATTATTCTACTGAGAAATGTTAATCTGCATGGGTAGGAACTTCTAAGTGGCTTGTGACATGGCGTATATTAAATCCCGGGATTATATTCTTATTTTCACATTTTTGAAGATGCAGAACAATTTTATGCACACTCTCAAACTAGGTTACGATACATCATTCCATTCATTCTTAAAATATACTTATTTAAAACTTCAAAGGGAGAGGAAGCTGACTAAAAAGCAATGTCATGGATTCTTTTTTTCCGTTCTTTTTAGCGTCACTTCAGGGTTTAAATGAAAAGCACGGAACCTGCATGCTTTCAGGCCAGTGATCAGAAGCAAAGAGGATGAAGCAGCTAGGATGAATGTTATTCCATAGCAAGCAGGCGGAATCTTTGCTATTCAGACGACACAGGAAATATAAAAGGGTGGAAATGAAAGAGGCATAAAAGACATTTATAAATAGAAAGGCGAATTGTGAGGGATTGTTTTATAAAATAATACCGTGTAGTGAAATAATTCAGCCTATGCTTCTGAAGACAATGAATTAAACGAAAGTCTAAAGGCAAAATGTTGCTCATTGACTGGAGTGCTAGAGGTTGGAAACGATTGAAAAATTAGGATTCTTCAATTGTTTGCAGAGCCCAGTGGAGAGATGACACAGGCACTTGATACCCTGGGCTGGGATCTTTTGGAGGGTAGATATTTTAGCAAGGCAATTGGGGCCAGTTCACACAGTTGGGCATAAGACAAGAATCTAATTATTTGCGTGCTGATTGGAACTTCTGCTCATTCCCAACATTTAGGATCACCAAAGTCTAGAACAGGCATGTCTAATCTTTTGACTATGAAATGGAAGCCAGAAGTTGGAAAATTGAAAATCTAAGCATATCTCCAGGATTGCCTGGTGTGGGTTATTTACCACCAACATTTACAGCAGTTGAAAGAAAGCACAATTTATGGGGGGGGGGGGTGTTTGAGTCCAAACGTTTCCATTGCTATGTAAGACTGTTTTAAGTGAGTTTTTCTCCATCTTATGACCTTTCTTTCCCAGTTGTTAAGTGTATTTCTGCAGTTGTTAAGTTAGTAATGTAGTTGTTAAGTGAAACTGGATTCTCCATTGACTCTGCTGAAGCATCACGTTTACCCATCCTTCATAAGTGTGAAGAATGGTAATCATAAGTAACTTTTTTTCAGTGCTGTTATCATTTCAAAAAAGTCACTAAATAAATGGTTGAAAGTCAAGGACTATTTGTAATGGAGAAAGTGTTGGTTCGCCATTTCCAAGCTAACAGGGAACGGTGGCAGCTCTGGGGCTAGAAGTGTACAATCAAGATTTTCCTCTTTTTTATTGTGGTTGGTCTTCGACAATCATTTAATCCTGAGCTTCATTCGTGTTTTCCAAACTTGACAGCATTAAAACGCGTAAACTTCAACTCCCAGAATTCCCCAGTCAGCACATCTTATGTCCAGACATCCAGACATCTTAAAATTGCCCTGTTTGAAAAACACTAAGCTACATAGTAACACTAAAGCAAGAGAAAAGAAAGCTGAACCAAGACAAGATGAAAGGCTGACATGTTAAAAACCCTGCTGTCAGAACTAAATCTGGATAAGCAGCTGTGGAAGCAAACACATCAACAGAATACTAAAATCTGACATCACTTCCTAGCTGGGCAAACACATTTTTAAAGCTGCATTTTGCATTTTTTTTTCTATCAGTTAATTCAGAAATGCATTTTCACAATTTTGAAGATTAAATCCATCAAACTATTTTCCCCTATAATTCTACATGTTCATATATGTATCCACTTTACACTGCATATTTTTGATGTTATATTATCTCCTATGTGGATTATGTATCATACACATATAACTATAGACATTTTTGCATCAACTTTTATTGATGCCAAGTGCATGATGAAGACCATCTTAAATCGGTAACAAAAGAAGCATCTTAAAGTTAGATCTCAGGCTGAGCTTTGCAGGAAATGCAGAGGAGTCACCACATATGGCGGGGCAATAGAATCACAATAAGTACCTGTTCAGACCCCCCCTCTTCATACACTAAAGCATGCCGAGACAAAGATACGCCAAGGATTTATTAACACACAGACTACACCTTGGCAGCAATCCAGCCTGCCAAGCTAGCCATGATAGCTTCTCCAGCTCTAGTAAATACGTTGACTCCTGCGACGAGCGTGTGGAAAGTCATTCCTTTTATAGTCTTCAGAGGAGCCTAATTACCACCAGCTGAGTTCAATTATCTCCTGTAACTGCGTAACTGTTCTTTACGCCTATTAGCCCTCCGTTGCTGGGCATCCAGGACCAACTCCCTTGTCTCCTCCCCACTGCTCCAATGCATGACGTCAGGATCACACTCCCTTGTCTCCTCCCCACTAGTCCAAGGCTTGACGTCGAGAGCATGCTCCCTTTGGCTCTCATCACTGCTCCATTACCTCACACACAGCACTGGCATGCATAAGAATAGGATGTAAACTTGTTTTTTAAAAGGCATCTTTGGTTTGCGTTAAAACAACTTCAACACACGCAATGTTCTGATTGCACCACAAACGCAGTAGTCATCCTTACCTTTCACAGAGGCACTGAGTTTTATAAACAGGAGCATGATAGTGTAGAATAATCATATCCAAGGACCAATGGGGGGGGGTTCAAAAAATTTTGGAACCTCTTCTGTAGGTGTGGCCTGCTTTCCGGGTCCACTGGTGGAACCTCTTCTAACCGGTTCGGTAGATTTGACGAACCGGTTCTACCGAATAGGTACAAACTGGTAGGAACCCACTTCTACCTATGACTCACAAGCAGTTTATAAAGAGAATAATGAAATAAATGTCTTACAAAAACATTTCAATGTAGCAAGCTGTAATAATGAACTAGATTAATTCATTTTTTCCTCTAGTAATGTACATAAAATAGCTAAAATGTTAAATCGTTTTTAAGATTAATGTTTCAGCCTAAAAGCAAATATATAATCATCAGGAACTGGAGTTTCTGTCTTATTTAATAATTCCATGAATGATGTATAAGAAGACACATTAGTAAAAATTGCAGAAGATTCTAGTTCAAAGATATTTTGATAATGGAAAAGTCAGAACTTTTCAGAAACAAATTCAAATATGGAGCAAATGACAAACCAGTAAAAGTCTTTCGATATATAAATTTCATTTAAATTATTTGATTCACTTAACTAAAAAGAGAATATCTTCTCATCTTAGATGAGACAAATCTCCATGCTTAGAAGGTTTTCGTCAAAATAAATTCACTTAAATCTATATGCTATAATGGACCACTTCCCAGAGCTGTCAAGAAGTACAATATCCTTTTTAACAAACGAAGAATTCTGACTGCTCTTGGAGAAAAAAGAAGGGGTATGACCTTAAAAAAGTAGCCATAGGTATTTGGTTGTCTGGAGCTTGAATACAAGTCCTCTGTTGAGCAGCCTTTTGTTGTAGATCTTGGTTTTTTCCAATGTTCTTTCATTCTTATCACTTTATCATTATTATTTTCATTTTCAGTCACCACTTTCAGCCCATTATTATCAGTTTTTCTCATCGTTGTGCCGAATGAAATTTGACTAGGTCAACGAACATCTGGGTGTTTTCGCTTTGCATCCAGTGGTGGGTTTCAAATTTTTTTAGAACCTCTTCTGTAGGTGTGGCCTGCTTTTTGGGAGTGGCTTGCCGGCCATGTGACCAGATGGGAGCAGCTTGCCAGCTATGTGACCGAGTGGGAGTGGCTTGGCAGTCATGTGACTGGGTGGGCGTGGCCAACTTGTAAAATGTGGTGAAACTCACTTAACAATGCTCTTGAATAGCAACCAAAATGTTGGCTCAGAAACTCTGGCATTTGAAGCATGCAAAGCTGTCAAGTTACAAGACCCTTGCACCCTTAACCCTTTAGGAAGAAAACCCCAGGGGTGTTTAAACTTGACAGCTTTAAGACTTGTGGAACTCCCAGAATTCTTGATGATGTGTAGACGGATGGGGAGAGGGAGTTGGAACTGGTTCTAAACAGCACTGTAGATTTGTGGAACCTCTTCTATACAAGAGGTTAGAACTGGTAGGAACCCACGCCTGCTGGGATGGGAGTGGCTTGCCGCCCATGTGACCGGATATGAAGATGCCGACGACACTTGTCAGAACCACCTTAAATTACCTCACACACAGCACTGGCATGCATAAGAATATGATGTAAACTTGTTTTTTAAAAGGCATCTTTGGTTTGTGTTAAAACAACTTCAACACACGCAATGTTCTGATTGCACCACAAACGCAGTAGTCATCCTTACCTTTCACAGAGGCCCTGAGTTTTATAAATATGAGTGTTAAAACAACTTCAACACACGCAATGTTCTGATTGCACCACAAATGCAGTAGTCATCCTTACCTTTCACTGAGGCACTGAGTTTTATAAACAGGAGCATGATAGTGTAGAATAATCATATCCAAGGACCAGTGGTGGGTTTCAAAATTTTTTGGAACCTCTTCTGTAGGTGTGGCCTGCTTTCCGGGTCCACTGGTGGAACCTCCTCTAACCGGTTCGGTAGATTTGACGAACCGGTTCTACCGAATAGGTGCGAACTGGTAGGAACCCACCTCTGACTGGTGAGTGGCATCAAAACGCTAATTTTTGTTCATATGTATAGTCATACTTGGAAAAAAAGAACAGGCAGGAGAATACTCTGAAGGAAATTGCATGACAAAAAAAGCCCACTGCCTCTAATCTTTCACAATGAGGATCGCCTCCACTGGATCACAGCCTTCTGTCCTGTGAAAATGGATTATCTTTTCATCTACACACTTCTTCATTTGTGCCTCGACTTTGCCCAACACTGCAGGATTCTGTTTTCCCAGTAATACAGGGGAACCGTGTCATTGGGAAAAAAGAATATTTCAAAGATATTATGCTCAGTAGGTCACTTTATATCCTTTCATTAACTTTATTTTATCACAGGATGACTTTTACTCGGCTGGGGGAAAAAAGCACAATTTTCCCTGAAAGACGTTGTGCTGCTTTGACCCTGTGAGATTATACTTTTCCAGAGGGGGTTCTGTTTTCTCCTTAATTAGGCTTTCAAACTGTTTCATTGCCACCATCGCAAAATTCAACTTATACGCAGTTCCCAGAGCTCCTCAGCCTTCTTCCCCCCCCCCCCCATTAAGATGGCGTGTTAGTACAATGGCTATTTCTGGTATAATGTCTTCTTTAAAACTTTTATTTGAAATTATGGTCAAATTTCTCAGTTCATGTACAGTTAATAAAACTTAAATTAGGCGGGCTGGGCAATCTTCTTAGGAAGGTAAGCAGGGCCCAAGCTGGTTAGTATTTAGATGCCAAATTTTGAACAAATGACAAAGTTTGTAGGCTAAACAAAAAAATCCAGAAAACAATTGCAAGCTACGGTATTTTTCAGAGAATAAGATGCACTTTTTCCCTCAAAAAAGAGGCTGAAAATCTGGGTGTGTCTTATAGACAGAATACAGCATTTTTTTGCTTCCTGAAACTGCCTCCTTCACCAAAATGGCCTCACAGAGCCTGTAGAAGGCTTTCAGAGAGCTCCTGGGGGCTAGGGAGGGCAGAAATGAGTGAAAAAATGGACCATTTGTTTCTCAATTTTGCCCCCTCCAGCTCCCAGGAATACTCTATAAGCCTCCTAAAGGCTATGCATGCAACTGTTTTGACAAAAAACAGGCCCATTTATGCAAAAAACGGGCTGTTTTATGCTCATTTTGGGGGGCATCCCCCAGGAGCACTCTGCAAGGCTATTCATGGCTCTTTTTTTTGAAAAAAAGGCCCATTTTTGTGAAAAACAGGCCACTTTTGGGAGGTTTGCAGAGTGCAAACACTTTTTTAAAAAATTTGCCTCTTCAAAACCTTGGTGCATCCTATACTCTGGTGCATCTTATACTCTGAAAAATATGGTAGTTCCTCTTTTGTTGCCAAGAAAAAAAACACACAACTATATTCAGGAAATAACCCATTGGTGTGTGTGTGTGTGTGTGTGTGTGTGTGTGTGTGTGTGTTTGTGTGTGTTTGTGTGTGTGTGTGTGTGTGTGTGTGTGTGTGTGTTATGTATTGTTAACCTCCGCGAGCTGCACTGGCTTCCTATTGGTCTCCAAGCGCAATTCAAGGTGCTAGTCATTACCTTTAAAGCCCTACATGGCCTAGGACCCGGATATCTGCGAGACCATCTTCTGCCACATACCTCCCAACGACCGATAAAATCGCACAGGGTGGGCCTGCTCCGGGTGCCATCAGCCAGACAATGTCGGCTGGCAACCACCCGGGAGAGGGCGTTCTCTGTAGCCGCTCCGACCCTCTGGAATAAACTGCCCCCAGAGATCCGGACCCTACCCACTCTCATGGCCTTCCGAAAGGCTATTAAGACCTGGCTATTCCGGCATGACTGAGTTCCAGCCCCGATTAGACTGGGTGTATGTTGTGGCTTTTTTAATCTATGTTTCTGTGTTTTTAACGTTTCTATTTTTTAAATGTATTGTTGTAAGCCGCCCGGAGTCCTTCGGGATTGGGCGGCCTATAAATTCATTAAATGAAATGAAATAAATGAAATGAAACCTTAACCATCTTCATTTCATTCTTTAAACTGATGTCTATTATCTTTTGAGCCAGGGTAGACTAATAGTTAAGGCACAAAGTTAGAAATGGAGAAACCATGAATTCCAGTCCCGCCTTAGCCATGAAAGTCTGTTGGATGACATCGAGCCAGTCACGCTCTCTCAACCCAACTCACCTCACAGGATTGCTGTTGTGAGGAAAATAGGAGAAAGAATAACTATAGCAACAGCATTTACACTTATATAACGCTTAATAGGGCTTCCCAGCCCTCTCTAAGCAGTTTACAGAGTCAGCATATCGCCCCCAACAACAATCCGGGTCCTCATTTTACCCACCTTGGAAGGCTGGAAGGCTGAGTCAACCTTGAGCTGGTGAGACTCGAACTCCTGGCAGTTGGCAGAGTCAGCCCGCAATACTGCATTCTAACCACTAAGCCACCAGAGCTCTTAAAATAAGAGGATGTGTTCGCCGTCTTAAGTTATTTATAAAACAATAAAGGTGGGATATTAAATAAACAAATACATAAACCAACAAATGAATAAATGCATATATAAATATTGTGCTCAGCTTGAAGGAGAGTGTATTGTTACACTATTCTAGAAACGTTATAATGCTTCACAGGGTGTCAATTGAGAAGACAATTGATTATTTCAACAGTTTGTTAGGCTGGATGGCTCTGCTGTCAGAGATCCAATGGACAATGATTGGGAGACAAATTACTTTATTGCAGATGCCCACATTAAAATTTAAGTCTCTAGAGAGACCAGAGAACCAAACATATATTATCCAGTTCTTTACATAATCTTTAAGAAAGATTAACATTGCAATTTGAAGCGTAACCCATCAAAACCGCGCTTGACTAAACTGCGCCCAATTAAACCATGTCGCTGATGTCATCAACAGGGCGACAACAGCCAGCGCAGAGAAAGAAGGGTGCTTTAAATAGCGCTTTGAAAGCAAGCCGATTCAACTTAAGGTAAGGGTTAGGTTTAGGGTTAGGTTTAGGGTTAGGTTTAGGGTTAGGTTAAGGGTTAGGGTTAGGGTTAGGTTTAGGGTTAGGTTAAGGGTTAGGATTAGGTTTAGGGTTAGGTTTAGGGTTAGGTTTAGGATTAGGTTTAGGGGGGTTAGGTTTAGGTTTAGGGGTTAATTTTAGGTTTAGGGTTTACAGCATGCTTCTGTCTCCGAGCTGTTGTTGCCCTGTTGATGACGTCAGCGACGCGGTTTAGTCGGGCGCGGTTTAGTCGAGCGCGGTTTTGTGGGTGAACCAATTTGAAACTGTACAGGTACGTCCTTAACTTACGACCACAATTGAGCCCAAATGTATGTTAAGTGAGTTTTTCCCCATTTTACGACTTTTCTTGCCACATTCAGGTGAATCACTCTCGTTGGTTAAATTAGTAATATGGTTGTTAAGTGAATCTGGAGGTTTCAAAAGGGGATCACATGACTCCAGGACACTGCAACCGTCATATATGTGAGTCAGTTGTGAAGCATCCAAATGTAATTCACGTGACCACGGGGATGCTACAATGGACATAAGTGTGGGAAATGGTCATAAGTCACTTTTTTCAGTGCTGTTGTAACTTCAAACAGTCACTAAATGAAATGTAGCAACTCAAAGGCTACCTGTAGTCCTGATCTCATTTTAATTTCTACATTTTAATTTTATTTAAAGGTTTAAATCTGTGCACTGATGATCGTATGCAGTTGAGTAAAGCAAGTAATTTCTGGGAAGAAAAGGACAATTTCTCTATTTTTGGATAGCATATAAAGAAATAAATAAGGGAGGTGTTATGGCCCAGCAGGAGCCGTTGGAGCTGCCACCAGACTCCAACAGCGAGGGACCCTATGAGTCACTCTGGAGGATGTGGAGAACCCTGCACAGGGTTCCGACTCCGAGCAGGGCGCAGAGAGACTGGTTGGCCACCAGGAGGCGCCGGAGCCTTGGACTAGTGGGGAGGAGACAAGGGAGAGTGATCCAGACACCAGCAGTGAGTTGTTCCTGGATGCCCGGCACCGAAGAGCTAATAGGCGTCAGGAACAGCTGCGCAGTTACAGGAGATAATTGCACTCAGCTGGTGGTCATTAGGCTCCTCTCCAGACTATAATAAGGACTGCTTGTGCACACGCCCCTCTTGTAGAAGTCAACGCAGGAACTAATGTTGGAGAATAGAATTGTGAGCTTGGCAGGCTGGATTGCTGCCAAGGACCTGTCTGTCTGTTAATAAATTCCGGAAAGTATCTTTGACTCGGAGTGTGTTGGTGTGGGAAGAGGGGGGTCAGAAGAGGGAAGGGTTCCCATGTTTGCTGAGAAAAGGATGCCTAAGATTGAGCTGTCAAATTCCTAAATTAAAATATTACTAGTAGTTGCAGCCTCTTGGACTATTTTGCAGTCCATATTTAATGCATCTGTCCATAAAATTCCTTAACCTTTTTAATAATCCTCCTTTATTTACGGAAGAAATAAATGGCTAAGCCAGTGATTGAAAAAGACGGAACCCACTTAACTATTTTTTAAGGTTTTTGCCATGATACATTCTCTCCCCATCTAAATAAAAGCCTGTTTTTCGTGTTTTTCAGCTGATGCTTGGCCCTGTTTGTGACCCAGGATAAAGTTGAACAATTCTGCAGGGGTAGCACTGAGACAAACCCCAAATGCAGCATTCTCAGACAAAGCACTGTTTTTTGCAAACTTATACTCTAAATAAACAACATAGATGCTATATTGTGCAAATCACAGCTTTCTTTGGACTATTTACATTTAGATTACATAATTTTTCTTTCCTTGAATTCAAAGTGCAAGCTAAGCTTTTAAAAATGCCCGTTCCTTTTTTTTTTACTTTCCCCCCCTTATGTGGCGCACCGTAAGCCTTTCGCTTCCCTTTTCAAGTCCCCTTCAAATCTTATTTTATAAGTACTCAATTTTCAACAGGGCAAATACATTTACAGTGCCTCTTATTATTCTCTAATGAGTTTGAAATCATTTTTTGCAAGGTAAGCTCCATTAGTTGTAATGGGACTATTGGGAATGCAGTGGTGGCTCTACCAGATGCTGCAGTCTTAACTTATCTTGCCAAAATGCAAGTTGTATTTTTCTGTGGATGGAGCAATGTGGCTCCATAAAACAAGTGGGCTGGGAATCGTGATTTTAAAAAAAACAACCCCTTTTTTTAAGATTATGTAAAATGAATCTTTGAAAGCGCCGTCTGTACTCGTTTTGAGGAAGAATGTTCCCTTCAAAAAAAAAAACTAATCATGTCATTCAGAGGCTGTTTGAGATAACTTATTGATCATCTGCTATTTGTTTAAGGCTTTTAGCACCAGATTCAGGCTTTGTATCATATTGTTCAACAACAAGGGAATATTGTTCAGGTATGATAGATTTCCAAAATCATATTTTCCCCCCATTGTATTTAATTGGTTTCAGAGCATTCCAGAGTTGCCTGAAGCATAGTAGCTTTTGTCCTCCATTTAGCAAAAGTAACAGAAACAATCTGTTGCAGAATGTCATTTTCCTCTGATCTCAAGTGTTTAATGCCCTCTTGTCCTTTGCCCACTGCGATTGAGGGAAGTTCTGGAATCTAAAAGATTTTTAGGCATTGAAAACAGGCTGGTGCATCGGGAATTTGGTAGGAAGGATACCAATTTCCCGTGACCCGACAAAAGCGCGCCTGACAACAGCGCGCTAACAAAACCGTGTCGATAAAACCATGACGTTGATAGCGCGCCCACAAAGGCGCGCCGACAAAAGAACGGCAACAGAAGCGCCATTACGGTTAAGGTAAGGGTTAGGTTTAGGGTTAGGGTTAGGGTTATGGTTAGGGTTAGGGTCAGGGTTAGGTTTAGGTTTAGGTTCAGGGTTAGGTTTAGGGTTAGGTTCAGGGTTAGGTTCAGGGTTAGGGTTAGGTTCAGGGTTAGGTTCAGGGTTAGGTTTAGGGTTAGGTTTAGGGTTAGGTTTAGGGTTAGGGTTAGGTTCAGGGTTAGGTTCAGGGTTAGGCTCAGGGTTAGGTTTAGGGTTAGGTTTAGGTTTAGGTTTAGGTTTAGGGTTAGGTTAGGGTTATGTTTAGGGTTACATTTAGGGTTATCTTTAAGGTTAGGTTAAGAGCGCACTTCTGTCAGTGGTTTGGTCACTTTTGAATGCTGGCAGTGCTTTCACTCTAGTGGTAGCATGAGACGGAGTCTACAACCCACACAAGTGGCTCTGGTAGTGCAGCTCATCCAGGATGGCACATCAATGCGAGCTGTGGCAAGAAGGTTTGCTGTGTCTGTCAGCGTAGTGCCCAGAGCATGGAGGCGCTACCAGGAGACAGACCAGTACATCAGGAGACGTGGAGGAGGCCGTAGGAGGGCAACAACTCAGCATCAGGACCACTACCTCCGGCTTTGTGCAATGAGGGACAGGAGGAGCACTGCCAGAGCCCTGCAAAATGACTTTCAGCAGGCCACAAATGTGCATGTGGTTGCTCAAATGGTCAGAAACAGACTCCATGAGGGTGGTATGAGGGCCCGACGTCCACAGGTGGGGGTTGTGCTTACAGCCCAACACCGTGCAAGATGTTTGGCATTTGCCAGAGAACACAAAGATTGGCAAATTTGCCACTGGCGCCCTGTGCTCTTCACAGATGAAAGTAGGTTCACACTGAGCACATGTGACAGATGTGACAGGGCCTGGAGACGCCGTGGAGAATGTTCTGCTGCCTGCAACATCCTCCAGCATGTCCGATTTGGCAGTGGGTCAGTAATGGTGTGGGGTGGCATTTCTTTAGGGGGCCGCACAGCCCTCCATGTGCTCGCCAGAGGTAGCCTGACTGCCATTAGGTACCAAGATGAGATCCTCAGACCCCTTGTGAGACCATATGCTGGTGTGGTTGGCCCTGGGTTCCTCCTAATGCAAGACAATGCAAGACCTCATGTGGCTGGAGTGTGTCAGCAGTTCCTGCAAGACGAAGGCATTGATGCTATGGACTGGCCCGTCCATTCCCCAGACCTGAATCCAATTGAGCACATCTGGGACATCATGTCTTGTTCCATCCACCAACGCCACATTTCACCACAGACTGTCCAGGAGTTGGGGGATGCTTTAGTCCAGGCGTGGGAGGAGATCCCTCAGGAGACCATCCGCCACCTCATCAGGACATGCCCAGGCATTGTAGGGAGGTCATACAGGCACATGGAGGCCACACCCATTACTGAGCCTCATTTTGACTTGTTTTAAGGACATTACATCAAAATTGGATCAGCCTGTAGTGTTTATTTCCACTTTCATTTTGAGTGTAACTCCAAATCCAGACCTCCATCAGTTGCTAAATTTGATTTCCATTGATAATTTTTGTGTGATTTTGTTGTCAACACATTCAACTATGTAATGAACAAAGTATTTAATAAGAATATTTCATTCATTCAGATCTAGGATGTCTTATTTTTGTGTTCCCTTTATTTTTTTGAGCAGTATATTTACTTAAGAGACAAAAGGTATTATTTTTGCAGGATGATGCTTAACTCAGTTGGTTAATAACTTAGATTTATCTCAATCCTGAATGGTGTCTAGGAAAATAACATCTCTGAAAGTTGTACTTTCTGGGGGTCACTTTGGAACAAGCGAGTGTTATTGATTACATTATTGTTTCCCATGTAGTGATATCTAATTTCAGACCCTGGGATATGTTTGATTAGTGATGACTTTAAACTTTAAATTTTCATTTGGCTTTAAATGTTTCGATATATATATATATATATATATATATATATATATATATATATGTATGTATGTATGTATGTATGTATGTATGTATGTATGTATGTATGTGTATACGTATACGTATACGTATACGTATACGTATATGTATATATGTGTGTGTGTGTGTGTGTGTATGTGTATGTGTGTATGTGTATATATGTATATATGTATATATGTGTGTATGTGTGTATGTGTATATATGTATATATGTATATATGTATATATGTATATATGTATATATGTATATATGTATATATGTATATATGTATATATGTATATATGTATATATGTATATATGTATATATGTATATATGTATATATGTATATATGTATATATGTATATATGTATATATGTATATATGTATATATGTATATATGTATATATGTAGATATGTAGATATGTAGATATGTAGATATGTAGATATGTAGATATGTAGATATGTAGATATGTAGATATGTATATATGTATATATGTATATATGTATATATGTATATATGTATATATGTATAAAATCCTATTGCAATGAATACTCTTCAAACCTCACTATATATTTATATAAAATAGACTGAGATGATGCAAAGAAGAATATACGCTATATATAAATCTGGCAGTGTAAACAGTTTATACTCTTCTTTAATTAATGAAAAAAAATCCCAAAGGATTAACATTTTACACTGCACATTAATTACTATATTTAAAGAGGCACTAATTTGTGAAATTAAATGGGGTACTAACAATAGAAGATCCAACCAATAGTATGATGAAAAATGTGCAACAATTAAATAATTAAGTGCTAGTAAGGAGATTGAAACTCTGCGGGCCTCTTTTATAAAAATATCTCTCCCCTATCACAACATAGTTCTAGGAAAGACTGAGGGTCACTATCTCAACCACCTATTAGTCAATCAGGAGGAGGAGATTTTAGATAGCATAGCCAGGTTCTATATATTTGCTATGATGGAATAGAAAAAGTTACTTCAAGTGGAGTTAGTGTGAGTATTATACAAAAAAACTCATGCTAAAATCTGTTAGCCTCTAACCAGAGGTGGGTTCCTACCAGTTCGCACCTATTCGGTAGAACCAGTTTGTCAAATCTACTGAACCAGTTAGAAGAGGTTCCACCAGTGGACCCGGAAAGCAGACCACACCTACAGAAGAGGTTCCAAAAAATTTTGAAACCCACCACTGGCAAGGATCTTGTAACTTGACAGCTTTAAGACTTGCATGCTTCAATGCCAGAGTTTCTGAATAGCTACTTAGACCGACCTAAGTACAAATTCATAATTTCATATCCGGTCGCATGGGCGGCAAGCCACTCCCACAAAGGAGGCCACACCCACAGAGTAGGTTCCAACAATTTTTGAAACCCACCACTGCCTCTAACAAAGGGTACATAATTTAAGTAATAAATGCCTAATTTTGAATTTTTAAAAAAATGATACAAAGTTTTGTTTAAAGGGCCTTTACAATTGTAAGAATAAAGAAAGGCACATAGAAAAACAACTGTGTTCATTATTTAATTTGTCCAAAAATGCTCTTAAAGATGAAAACATAGACAAAAATTCTTTAATTGGACGGGCCCTGAATTTTTCAAATATTCATTTAATGGTCCACAAATATAGATGTTTCCTTAATTTCAATATAAAATATTATATTTTAAAAAAGAATAAACAAAGAAACTTAGTGATATGGTAAAGTTACTTCACGAAATAAGTAAGACGAGAGATTTGAAGGATCAATCTCTGGAATCTTCAGGGATCTTCAGAAAGGTTTGGAAAGATCTTGGCTTGAAATTTGGACTAGCATCATTAACACAAAAATTTGAGGACTCTGTACATTTTTTGTTACGTATCCAATTTCAAACATTGTAGAGGGAAAAAATGGAGCACTGAATTTTTTGATAGTTTTGAAATGAAAATATAATAATTCTAGGCACTTTATCCTGCAGATATCTCTAGAGATGATGCACCCTGTAAACTAAGGATTCGTTATCTGTTTTAATAAGATATTAGAAATGATCAAAGTCCATATTTATCTTGAAGACCGAGGAGTTACAAAGATTCATCTATTGAAATGCCTGTCTTGTTTTCCCGTCTGGCTTCACATAACCTGCCTGAGAGATTTTGAATTTTACACTCAGATGTTCTTTAGCCTGGATATTTTGAGGTTAACCTGTCTCCCAAGAGAACTGAGCATTGTGAATGAGCTCTAGAGAAATATTTATTCACCACTGAACCTTACCTTTTTTTTGGCATCTGACATGGCTCATAAAAGATGCTTGGCTTCGTTTCATGCCACAAAATTCTGGCAGCCTTCAAATAAGACTAGATTTTGTCTTAATGGTATTTAAGTGAAGGAACACCTTTTAGAAAGAAAGAGGGAGATCAAGTTGAAGATGATCTACAAATAGAATTCCACACATATGACATATTGTGTTTTTAACATACTACCTTCCATCTTGGCATGGTAGCAAACTGAATTCTATCTTCAATTCTATCTTCAATGTATCAGCAGTGCTTGAAACGAAGGATTACATTTCCCATGGCTTTTGACCAGGCTATTCTTATGCAGAGTAATTTGTTCATTCTTCTTCCCTGGAAGAGCCATTAAATAGAAACTTTACCTTAATTTTTATAGGAAAAGAGAAATCCAAATTTCTACATTAAACTTAAGAATTTATCTGAAGAGTTGACTAAGATTAAAAATATTGTATGATGTGTTGTTGTAATATAAGTGTAGGCATGCAAAGGTATGCTGGAACACTATGCGAATCAGCAGTAATCACTTACCATAAGGTCAGAGGTTACAACTTGTTAACTCTCAGCACTAAGTAGGGGTCAGAAGTTTGCATGCTGACTCTGCCGTATTAACTAGGGGTCAGAAGTTTGCATGCTAGTAAAAGATTTATTTGCTGACTATGGGCATTCTCTAGGTTCAGAGGTCTACATGGTAGTAAATGAGTTACCATATACCATAGACTTGTACAACCATGATTGGTCCACATAGACCATGTGACACCACCCTTTCTTTGTGTATGCTCAATAAAAGAGGCCTTCAGACATTGCTCTGAGTCGTCTCATCCCGGAGAAAGACCTGTGTCCGAGTCTTCCTTCATCATTGGCCTCATGGGCGACCCGCGGAGAAATTGCAATGTGTCTTTGGTTCAGGCCCCCTAATGTTTCCATCTGTACCCCTATCGAGATCACTAAAGCCAAAGCACAAATTTCCATTAAGAAAGGAGGCAATATCCAATACTTCCATTTGCTAAGAATTTTGCATTGTACACTGTATTGTACAATAAAGTATTTTTTTACAAAGTTGTTGTGGCCCAGCAGGAGCTGTTGGAGCTGCCACCAGACTCCGACAGTGAAGGGCCCTATGAGTCAGCTCTGGAGGATGTGGAGTACCCTGGACAGGGTTCCGACTTTGAGCAGGGCGCAGAGCAACTGGTTGGCCACCAAATGGCACTTGAGCCTTGGACCAGTGGGGAAGAGACAAGGGAGAGTGATCCAGAAGCCAGTAGTGAATTGTTCCTGGATGTCCGGCACTGAAGAGCTAATAGGCGACAAGAACAGTGGCGCAGTTACAGGAGGTAATTGCACTCAGCTGGTGGTCATTAGTAAGTACATCCAACTGAAATCTAAAGTCATCATTTGGTAGGTACAATCAGATGACCCTTTTATGTCTGTGTAAGACATGGGGAAAACAATTCATTTCATGTAGTAGGAGGCCACTTCCCATGAAACACAGGGTCCAGTTTCATATCTCCAATTAGCAAAATCTGCATCATGTTTCAGATATAACCCTACAGTGCTCTATTTTTTATTTAGTTTACTTTATTGAGAGCCAAGGTGGCGCAGTGGTTAAATGCAGCACTGCAGGCTACTGCTAGATCAGCAGGTCAGCGGTTCAAATCTCACCGGCTCAGGGTTGACTCAGCCTTCCATCCTTCCGAGGTGGGTAAAATGAGGACCCAGATTGTTGGGGGCAATATGCTGACTCTCTGTAAACCGCTTAGAGAGGCCTGAAAGGCCTATGAAGCGGTATATAAGTCTACTGCTATTGCTATTATTGTCATTGCACCTCGTACAACAAAATTACATGTCATCTTTAGTGCACATCATACATAAAAAAAAACTATAAAATACACCTTGCATTCTAAAAGATGTTTGTTCCTTTCAGATTTAATGACAATAAGAACCTAGATTTTTTTGCAATCTGGGTCAATTACAGGGACCAGAGTTTTATTCTACTGAGCTTTTGGGACTCATGCTGGAGCCCATCTTCAGGGAACTTCTCTCTCCTGGAATATGTGCATTGAGCTTTTTTGTGAGTTGTATTTATGTGTTGCGCATTTATAAATGCTTATTATATTTATTATTTATAAAGTTGCATTTATAAATATGACTCGCAGAATAGCCCAAAGCACATATTCCAGGAGAGAGAAGTTCCCTGAAGAGGGGATCCAGCATGAACACAACAGCTCAGAAGGCTAAATCTCTGGTCCTGGTGACCGACCCAGATTCAATCTTGCAACATTATCCTGGGATATGCATATTTGCTTTCATTTGCTAGAATTTTTTGTTTAAAAATCTGAAGCTGGTGTGGGGAATGAAATGTTTGGGGGGGGGGGGAGAAAAATAAGACATAAATATGGTTTTTCTCTCATTTTAATTTTCTGAGCTATCCACCTCTATTCAGACTTTCCATTTTTAGTTATACGTTTTGCAATAGATTTGGTGCCCACTTAAAGAAATGTGATGTGTTCCTGGAATGTTAATGTCTTTAACTCATGGCCTTGGCACATTGGCAAGCAGAGACTTGCAATAAATAGTTCTGTGAAACATTTCAGAATACTTATTTTCCATTTCCCATCAGCTGATTTATTTGCTAAAAAGGTGAATGTTTTCTAAGATAAAGATTTTTTTCTATAGAGTTGGTATATCAAGATTCCTGAATATAACACATGCTAATTGTGTTTATACTCTCTACCTTACGAGAGAGAGAGACAGAGAGAGAGAGACAGAGACAGAGAGAGAGAGAGAGACAGAGAGAGAGAGAGAGACAGAGAGAGAGACAGAGAGACAGAGAGAGAGAGACAGAGACAGAGACAGAGAGACAGAGACAGAGACAGAGACAGAGAGACAGAGAGACAGAGAGAGACAGAGAGACAGAGAGAGAGACAGAGAGACAGAGAGACAGAGAGAGAGAGAGACAGAGAGACAGAGAGAGACAGAGAGACAGAGAGACAGAGAGAGAGAGACAGAGAGAGAGAAACAGAGAGAGAGAGAGAGAGAGAGAGAGAGAGAGAGAGAGAGAGAGAGAGAGAGAGAGAGAGAGAGAGAGACTCACTTGTATCCATAAAATTATTTTACTAATTGACTCACAATACTGAGCATTGTGAATAATGTGGCCATGTCAATTTGCCTGGGAGTCTCAAAGGAATGATGAATTGATGTGGTCACATTGTTTATAATATCTAATGCTCTCTCCTAGCCTTTTGATAGAAATATTACCTTTTAAATTGTAGAATTTTTTAAATATTGTTATTTATGTTTTTATTGTATGCCACCAAGAGCCACATTTTGTGAGACTGGCAGCCATATAAATTTGATTGACAATAAATCAATAAATATCGAAAGAATCATGCCCTTAATGACAGCCTCTCTCAGTCTTGATGTCTCCAATTTAGGTGAGGCCTTCAAGTCTCAAAATTCCCAGCCAACATTTAATGAACTTCTTTTTATATCTGAAATATAATTATTTCTCTATATTCTCTATTAAGTATACCAGATTATGGAGGCAATCCCATAACTGTGTGCTGCTGTCATCATTGTAACTGTAAATGGCCTAGAACAGTGGTATCTCAACCACTTGGCAATTTTAAGAAGCATGGACTTCAACTCCTAGAATGATGGGAGTTGAAGTCTACCCTTTTTAAAATTTCCCGTGACCCGACAAAAGGGCGAACGTCAAAACTGCGCCTGACTAAACCGCGTCGCTAAAACCGCAACATCATCAATGCGGCGACAACAGCGCGGAGACAACAGCATGGAGACAGAAGGGCGCTTTACAATAGCACGGAGACAGAAAGCCAATTTAACTTAAGGTAACGGTTAAGTTTAGGGTTAGGTTTAGGGTTAGGTTAAGGATTAGGTTTAGGTTTAGGTTTAGGTTTAGGGTTAGGGTTAGGGTTAGGGTTAGGTTTAGGGTTAGGTTTAGGGTTAGGGTTAGGGTTAGGTTTAGGGTTAGGTTTAGGTTTAGGTTTAGGTTTAGGGTTAGGGTTAGGGTTAGGTTTAGCTTTAGGGTTAGGGTTAGGGTTAGGGTTAGTGTTAGGGTTAGTGTTAGGGTTAGTGTTAGGGTTAGTGTTAGGGTTAGGATTAGGGTTAGGGTTAGGCTAAAGGTTAGGTTTAGCGTTACATTTAGGGTTACGTTTAGTGTTAGGGATTAGGTTTAGGTTTAGGTTTAGTTTTACAGCGCACTTCTGTCTCCGCGCTGTTGTTGGCGCGATTCAGCGCTCATTTGTCGGAGCGCTTTAGAACACACAGTTTTATCACCGTGGTTTAGTCGGGCGTGGTTTTGTCGTTCGCCCTTTTGTTGGTGAACCAAATTTCCAGAGTTGGGAAATACTACCTAGCATTCCTGAAGTGTGTGTTTGTGTGTGTGTGTGTGTGTGAGGGGGTACTTTTAGTTTAATAATAATAATGATAATAATATTTTTACCCAAGCCCTTCTGCTCATGACCATTTTTGATCTTACTTCTGCCTCCCTGTTTGAAGTCCAGGAGGAGCAGAGAGGCTCCTGCAAAGGGATTAATGTGAGCCGGAGCTTGTGAATTAATGGAGTGACAGCTGATGTTGCTCTGTTTTTTTTTCTGAAGTGTAAGCTTTTTGACCCAGCACTGTCTATCCTCATTAAGCCCTAATAGGTAGATATAACAATCAGTTAAAGTGTATAGGTTAATTACTACTTCATTTCTTCTGATGCAGCTTACACATGAGACTTTAATGAATGTTAATCATAGTCTCTGTTGTTCTGTCATTAAAATCATTTGTGAAGGGAGGCAGCATATTCTGACAGGGAGCAACTCAGCCAAGGTAACTAGAGAATAATGGAGAAAAGTGACCAACGGCCAGTGGAAATGTGTTTTGGCTCCCCAGATGTTGTTTTTCGGCAGCCAGTTTCACACATATACAAAAGGTGGGTCATTCCAATCAGCTTGCATCCCTTTCGTTTCCTAGGAGCATGGCAAAGCTGAAGAGAACTATCGTGTGAGCTCAGAGATATGAGTCAGTTGGGAAGCAGATGGAGAGGAATAAATTAGGTGGAAATGTGGATTGGTAGCAAGCCAAGGGTCTTAGATTTTCAGAACTATTTAAAATGTACAAGTAGAAATATGTACGCGAAGAGCCAGGACGGACCTTCAGTCGATGTTTTGTTGAAAGAAAAACACTTTTGATCTCTTTTCTTCCTCCTTTCCAAAATTACTCAGTTGTCCAAGCCTGCTCAGCAGATGACAGTCATCAGGTTTAAGGTTTTAATGGATTTGTATGCCGCCCAATCCCAAGGGACTCCTGGCGGCTTATATAAAAACAATTTAAAAAAATATTAAAGAATTTAAAATACAAGACAAAGCGAATTAAAAAAGACACACATGCACTCAATCTTAGTGGGGCTGAAGCTCAGTCAAAGATCAGCAGCCCCAGGCCTGCGGGAACAGCCAGGTCTTAACAGACTTTTGAAAGCAATAGCAATAGCAATAGCAGTTAGACTTATATACCGCTTCATAGGGCTTTCAGCCCTCTCTAAGCAGTTTACAGAGTCAGCATATTGCCCCCAACAACAATCTGGGTCCTCATTTTACCCACCTCGGAAGGATGGAAGGCTGAGTCAACCTTGAGCCAGTGGGATTTGAACAGCCGAACTGCAGTCAGCTGAAGTAGCCTGCAGTGCGGAAGGCCGAGAGAGTGGGGAGGGTCCGGATCTCAGGGGGTAGATCGTTCCATAGGGCCGGGGAAGCTACAGAGAAGGCTCTCCCCCGAGGAGCCACCAGACGACATTGTGTAGCTGACGGCACCCGGAGAAGGCCCACCCTGTGAGATCTTATGGGGCACTGGGAGATATGTAGCAGGAGGCGGTCACGGAGATATCCAGGTCCTAAGCCATGTAGGGCTTTAAAGGTGATAACCAGCACCTTGAAGCGTGTTCGGAGACCAATAGGGAGCCAGTGCAGCTCATGGAGGATAGGTGTTTACATGGGTGTATCTGGGTACATCCAATATCGCTCACGCGGCTGCATTCTGGGCCAACTGTAGCCTCTGAACACTCTTCAAGGGCAGTCCCATGTAGAGATCAGTCACAACTACAATTGACCCCAACTTTTCTGTTGCTAAGTGAGACAGTTTTAGTGAGTTTTGCTCCATTCCTGCCACAGTTGCTTAGTGAATCACACTTAACAGTGGTTAAATTAGTAGCATGGCTGTTAGGTGAAATTGGCTTCCCATTTGACTTTGCTTGTTGGATCGCAAAAGGTGATCACATGACCTCAGGATGCTGCAACCATCATAAATAGGAACCAGTTGCCAAATGTCTGAATTTTGATATGACCATGGGGATGCTACAACGGACAGAAATGTGAAAAATTGTCGTAATATTTCAGTGCTGCTGTAATTTAGAACAAATTGTTCTAAGTCAAGGACTACCTGTACATGGGAATGGCTAGCCAGACACTTTCCTTCCCCATTTAGAGCTGAGGTGGCGCAGTGGTTAAATGCAGCACTGCAGGCTACTTCAGCTGACTGCAGTTCTGCAGTTCGGCTGTTCAAATCTCACCGGCTCAGGGTTGACTCAGCCTTCCATCCTTCCGAGGTGGGTAAAATGAGGACCTGGATTGTTGTTGGGGGCAATATGCTGACTCTGTAAACCGATTATTAAACAATAATCGCAGCAATTCCTCTTGTCAACAATACCCAAAAAAATTGAAACCCAATATACCTCTTCCACTCTCCATACACCTCTTTCTTCCACCCCCTCCAACTTTCTATCTTCCCTCCATCATCCCCCTCTAGCCTACTTCCCCTCCCCTTCTACCACTCCTCTCTCCCGATCCACTCCCTCCCTTCCTTCTCACCTTATCTAGCCTGGTGCCTTAACCACTAGACCAAACTGGCTTTGCTAAAATGTTCGCTAAAACTTCTCTAAGCAAAAAAAAAAAAAAAAAAGTATTATTTTTTTTCGAATTAAAAAAATAACAAGCTTAGAATTGGATGCATTACAAATCAGTTAATTGGTTTAATGAAATTAATATGCTCCTAGGATCACTGCAGACTCATGCAATTTCCTTGATGGATAATGCTTGCCTTGGGAGACTTTAGTTAGCAACTCTGTACATTAAAGTCCCTGCCCTGGCCATCTGTCTGATGACTTCGCATCCAAGCTGTGTGTGTGCTTCCTTTGCACCCAAGGGGGAAATGAGGAAAAAGAGATGCATGTACTTTTTATCCGAGTTAATGGATTCCTGTTGTGGCCCAGCAGGAGCCGCTGGAGTTGCCACCATCGAGGGGCCCTATGAGTCGGCTCTGGAGGATGTGGAGGACCCTGGACAGGGTTCCGACTCCAAGCAGGGTGCAGAGAGGCTAATTGGCCACCAGGAGGTGCCTGAGCCTTGGACCAGTGGGGAGGAGACAAGGGAGAGTTATCCGGACGCCAACAGTGAGTTGTTCCTGGATGCCCCGCACCGAAGAGCTAATAGGCGTCAGGAACAGTTGCGCAGTTACAGGAGGTAATTGCACTCAGCTGGTGGTCATTAGGCTCCTCTCCAGTGGCAGCTCCAACAGCTCCTGCTGGGCCACAACAGATCCCCAAACAAGTGGGGATGCTGCAATGGGCATTAAGTGTGAAATACAGTCCTAAGTCATTTTTTTTTCAGTTCCTAGTAATCTTGAATCGTCACTAAGCTGACGATTGTAAGTCATGAACTACCTGTACTTATTTCTTCTTTCTGATATGCTGCATACAGTTGAGACATCAGGTTCTGCTGTCCTGTTATAAGATGCTTTAAGTTTGTGGGGTTGGCTTTACACTGGAAATATAGAATAAGAGATTCTAGGAGCAGTAGCTGTGATGGGGATCAGAATTCTGGAGTTCAAAACTCTTTTTGAACCAGGGGCTACATGAAGATTTTGTAGTATGGAGGGTCACTCAGAATAGAGAAATATAACTGTTTCTAGAAATTCAAATTTGTACTTAATAGATTATAGTGGAAGTATTAAGGCCAAGGCCCAGATGGATGTTGCCTTTATTGCAAATATCAAAGAAACTGTAATAATGAAGACCGGCTACTCTACAATCTAGGGCTTAAGCCATATTTATATTAAAACCACAATTTGAAACCCACATCTCTCTTCTTTGTCTGCCCAAGAGTTCTTGCCATTTATTTTTTAATGTCTGGGTGTGGAAGCTATGTGTAACATTTTGATTATTTATTTATGAAATTTATAGGCTGTCCATCTCACTCATAAGCAATTCCAGGTAGCTATCATGATATATCTCATAGCTTCCTTGTTTCCCAGTTTGCCAGCTCCACCCTATCTCCAACTTCAATCTGCTTACCCAACCTTACAAAGAGTGTGCTTCATATTTTTGGAACTCACTAGCAGATGATGAGGAGCTGACTGATGCTTCACCAAAAGCCTTGGAAAGCCATATGGTGTCTGTTCTGACCCCCCCCCCCTTGCACGGCTCATTAACAAATGCAGGCAAATAACTTAAAAGGACTTTTCTTTATCAGTTTTCAGTTCAAACTGGCTTCGAGCCCAGAAATAACATAAACATAAATCTCTGATAAGAATTCAAAACAAAAGCTCTTACAAACGCTGCAGTTCTTCCACCGTCTCCACGGATCAGTTTTACATGAAACACCAAAGCACTTGTCCAAGTGCAACAGGCATAAATCACGATTAGTAATCAAACAATCTTTTACACACGAAGGAACGTTGACTCCAGCGACAGGGGCGTGGCAGCATCCCTCCTTTTATCTCCAAACTTGCTTCTAACCACTCCCAGCTGCCTAATGAATCTTGATTCCGAAAAGACTCTCAGCAGAACTGCTGAGTCACAACAGGTGTCCATTTGTGGGCCATAGATTCAAGGCTTCAGCTATGTGGAAGATAGTATCTTTGCCATTCATAGTTTTGGCCCTTGGTATTTGAAATAAATCTTTGTGTGTGCCTCCAAAGAAAGAAAACAGAATTGTTCCTGTCGCTGGAAAGAACAGTTATGTCCTGTGAGGAAGATAGCTTCACATGCTTGTCATTGTCCTGGAGCCCTTATCTCATGATTTTAGAATCATATCAGTATGAAGTATAATGGGCAACTGAGAATGTTTTCAGTTTTACAGAATATCTGAAAGTTGAACTGCATCCATCAATTATTTAGATTTATAACGTTGGCTTTTGGACTTATTTTACAGCCTTGTTGCGCAATTATTTTTAAGTCATATAATTCTGAAAGCCATTGGAACATGCCCAGAACTCACTCTTAAGTGGTTTTTTTTTTTTTGTGAAGTATTTCCTGGGCAATTTCTTCATTTACTATATCAAGGGATTCAACATATTTCATAATGAGTTTAAAAATGTATGGGCAATTTATTTCTGGTCAACATTTTTCTGATACTTGTATAAATTGTAAAGTGATGCCACAGCTGTAAAGATTCCCATCCTTCCTCATCTCACCTTGACTTAGAATTATTTATTCATACATTCATTCATTGGTAGGCCATGCCTGCAAAACTGTCTTAATCAGAATTGGCACAATCACGAAGGTCAATGACTGCTTTGCCATCTAAACCAGGAATTATGTATCGGGCTGCCCACTTACACACTATTTTGGTCTGAGGTCATGGCACAGTTTACAAGGATTGTAGGTAAATAAATAGATAGGATGAAGGTTCACACGGAGGTGGATATTTCTGCACACTGATATCCAATCTTAGCTACTATAAATTTTTCACATTCTTTAAATGAATTGAGATGCACCAATAAACCATTAAGGCAATCAGGATGGATGGATTTAAGAGTTATCGCTTTTTCCTCCAAGTAACTCCACCAAATTACTCTTTGCCATGATAAGACATTTATTTGACAATCTTCAATGCAATCCATTGTAAATAAACATAAATGATTCAGGCTCAATCGATATAAAATATGTAATTTGCTTTGATATGCTTTTTCGGGGAATTAAGGCCCTTTTCTTTAATTTGATTCTTTATATGTTCATGTGTGGTAAATTTAATTCTTATTCATCCTTCTCTTTCACTGAAATTAATAGAATTAAGGGAAACCCAGTTTTCTCAAATTATCTCTGCATTGGATGCTTTCCATACCTTATAAATTCATATTCTTTTTGTTTAAAAATATTTTCACCTACATTTCCACTGCAAGAGATTCTAAGAGTTGAGTTCAGCAGAGAAGATCTGATCATCTTCATGATTGATTATTTGGTGAAGATTGATGAAAACATCCAGAATGGGGCATTTGGATCTTAAAATTTGGGTTAGTTCATAAGGGAGAAGGATGTCTATGGAGATTCTCAATCATCCAGATCATGGTTGGTATTCAATAAACTTCCTGGATGAGAAGCAAAACCTTTTCAAAGAAGGAAAAAGCCAAGGAAATCCAGTTGCCTTTTGGAAAAAAACATCTTAGGAACAAGACAGAAGGTTTAAGAGTGTTTCAGTATCTTCCTTATAAAATACAACTGATGCATATCAACTAAAGTAAATCTGTGTAGAACTAATGTAATATAGCATGGGATTGGGAACATTATTAGTAATTATTTAGAATTATCATTTTAATCTATTTCTGCTTAAATTGTTCCTATATGTGTTTATTTTTCCTCAACAAATCAACATATTTTAAAAAAATTATTTATGTGTGTGAGTGTGTGTGTGTTGTATGTGTGTAACAAACAAGCTGGAATATTTTTCTGAGTTTTGAAAAGTTATTGTACTCCCTACAGTGATCAAACATAGCTTCTAATTGAAATGGTGATTCTCTCATGAGTTCTGGAGACAGAACATCACTGTTGAGCTTTGATGCTTGCATAGAAAGGATTAATTAACCTCCTGGTTAAAACAAGCCCATGTGATTTACATCAAAAAGTTTTTTTTTTTAAAAAAAATGCTAACTTCAAAGGATGAGCAAGAAATTATCTACTCATGGACTTAAACAAATCTTCCTTTATCTTACTGCACATAAAACAGCACATTTCCCCAAATATCTTAATTATAGCTACTCTTAAATAACAAATTCAAATTCTCTCATATACAGCGGGCATCAGAATTTGAATCTATTCCTTTGATCATTTTTGATTTGATAATCACTTAATTTTAATAGACTGCAACTCAAATAATGCCGTGTTTCAACAGCCTCTTTTGCCCTTAGGAGTTTGATCAAATTTAAATTTGATTTAAAAAATCAAACATACTCATGTATGTTTGTGATAGGTTTTTTTTTTTTAAAAAAAACCCATGTTATTATTTTCCTGTTCCCCAAAGTCAGAAGTCTCTTTCGATTGCTTCCAAATAGGATTTTAAAAGAGGAATGCCATAAAACTTCATATAAGCATTTTTTCCCCTACTGAATATGTAAACGTTAGATAAGAAAAAAAGTCATCATTTTTTTTTATTTGAGAGTCTCTAATTTCTTAATTTGATCTGGGGGAGGTGTGGAAGAGGGCAATGTTTTCACTGTTACGATCAGTAGATAACCTATCCTATGGGAAAATATTGAGATGGGGAAGCAATTTTTTAAAAATTTGATGATGAAATTAAAATAGGTGCTTAAAACAAATGGCTAAAATAAGCACTGTTTTAAAAGAAATCGATGCATTGCTAAAGCAGGTCTTTTTCATTGGTATTGGTATTGGTATTGAGTTTATTTATATGCCGCCCTTTTCCCTGGGGGGACTCAGGGCGGCTCACAACTTAAAAAGGGAAGGGGGGAGAAAGACAAACTTTTAACATATAAGACAATACATAATTAAAAAACACAACATTCATACCCTTCGGGCGGGTTACAATCTTAGCCCCAGGCCTGACGGGATAGCCAGATTCTGAGGGCTGTGCGGAAGGTCTGGAGGGTGGTGAGGGTCCGAATCTCCACGGGGAGATCGTTCCATAGGGTCGGAGCTGCCACCGAGAAGGCTCTCCTCCGCGTGGTTGCCAGTCGGCACTGACCGGCAGATGGAACTCGGAGGAGGCCTAATCGGTGAGATCTAATAGGCCGCGTGAAGGTAATTGGCAGTAGGCGGTCTCTCAAGTACCCAGATCCACTACCATGAAGGGCTTTATGGGTGACAAGTAGCACCTTGAAGCGTACCCGGAGATCGACAGGTAGCCAGTGCAGCTCGCGGAGGATAGGTGTTATGTGAGTATCTTTTCCATCATTTATCCACCTGTGGAACAGTCCATCTACTTCTATTTTATCTAACCCAGGTGAGAAATTTTAGTCCTTTTGCAGATCTAATGAATTGGAATCAAACAAGGCATAAACTACTTTGGAAGAAAAACCCACAAATACCTTAACTATGTATAGGAAGTTCATTTCGGTTCTACCTGCTGCTATATAGCTAATGAAGCCATAATATCTATTTACAATTCCTTCCAGCATAATTCCCCTCCCTTCCATAAATACGTGCACACAAATGCATATTTAACCTCGGGATGGGAATAAGTTGCTGCTTCTTGTGGATTAATTAATGCTGAGTTTTAACTCTCTGTGATATTGGGTTTTGTGTGACATTGTTATATTTGCATTTTTCAACCTTATTTTACATATTTATTTCTGGAAACTGCTCGGGATTGTTTTTGACTGGCAAGGCATACACACCCAGCAAATCAATCAATCAACCTGCATACATAATTCCATGTTTTAACTGGTGGAAATGCACAGCAGAGGCAATTTTTCCCCATATAGGTTGATTTCTTGATTATTTATGGCTTAAAGAGATCTTGAAAAAGACACAGGTTACCATTATTATTGTCTCTAAGTGCAAAAGAATGGATTGCTTTCTAACACCCTGGTAATAAATATGAATATCAAAGAAGGCAATTGCCTGAATTCCAAGGCACAACAGCAAACTATGAATTATAAATCACTTATATAAAATGAACATGTTGATGCCAGTAATATCATCACAGCAATCACACAAAAATAGACACTTTGATAATCAGCAATAACAGAGCCCATTATTTTGTTTCCTTAAATACAGTGTTGTTTTTTTAAGCAAAGGATGTTTTCCTTGCCTTGTAAGCACCTGGAGTTTACGATGAAATGTATACAGAATTATGGCACAGCAGAGGGATTATGCCTACAGATAGATTATTAAATTTCAATAAATGGAAAAAATACTTTTTTAGAAGCTATATTTGAGTGGAGCAGATGATTATTTTCCCCGAAGATCCCTAGTGCTTCTGTTAATGAAGGGGACATAGGGAGAATCAGAAAGCTTTCTGATTTCTTTCTTCTTGCATATGTCATTTGTGGTTCATCAGTATGTTCTCTCAAAAAAGAGGGGAAAATAACATCTGCTTTATAGATAATCCTCAATTGATGGTTGCATTTGACGCTAAACATGCTGTTGCGAAGTGAGGCAGTTACTGAATGAATTGTTAAGATATTTAATTTAAGAACCGAGGTGGCGCAGTGGTTAGGGTGCAGTACTGCAGCCACTTCAGCTGACTGCTAGTTGCAGTTCGCCGGTTCAAATCTCACCGGCTCAAGGTTGATTCAGCCTTCCATCCTTCCGAGGTGGGTAAAATGAGGACCCAGACTATGGGGGGGCGATATGCTGACTCTGTAAGCCACTTAGAGAGGGCTGAAAGCCCTATGAAGTGGTATATAAGTCTAACTGCTGCTGCTAGTTGGAACAGTAAAGTGAATAATGGGTCAGAACACACCATTGTAATTTATTGATTAGACCAGTCATGGTTAACCTTTCTCTAAAGGTGTGTGTGCCAAAATTGTGTGGATGCGTGCTATCGCGGGTGCATGCATGCGCACCCACCTGGACAAGCACGCATGAACCACCCACCTGTGCATGCGCTTGCAACCCCCCGCGCATGCGCGCCCAGAGTTTTTACCCTCCCAAAGCTTTTCTGAACTTCCTGAAGTTCTTGAACTTCCAGTTTGCCCGTTGAGCCATTTTTCAGCCTCCCCAGGCTCCAGAGGCTTTCCTGAAGCCTGTGGTGGATGAAAACGGCCTCCCACGGGGCCTATGGAAGCTGAAAATCAGCTGTCTGACACATGCATGCACACCAGAGTTGAGGGCTGCTGTGCCGGCAAATATGGCTCATATGTGCCATAGGTTTGCCATCACGAGGTTAGAGTATGAGTGTCAAAATTGTTGAGTCACGTGATGTATTGTAATGTCTTTTTCCTTTCATGGAGCTGGGGTGGGTGTGGCCTGTGTGTGTGTGTGTGCCTGTGATACCCCTGCATTGGAGAGTGGGGGCTCTTGCATGAGGCAATCTACATTATGATTGGTTGCTGGGTATAAAGGGGAAGTTTCCATTTTCCCCTCCTTTTTCTTCTATGTGCTCTGTATGCTGTTCTGTGATTTACCTGATGATTTACCTCATGATGTAGTGATGTGCCTGACTATCTTGTAGTCAGGCACAACCAGTATATCCATTCATCCACCTATCTATCTATCTATCTATCTATCTATCTATCTATCTATCTATCTATCTATCTATCATCTATCTATCTATCTATCTATCTATCTATCTATCATCTATCCATCCATCCATCCATCCATCCATCCATCCATCCATCCATCCATCTATCATCTATCTATCTATCTATCTATCTATCTATCTATCTATCTATCTATCTATCTATCTATCTATGTATCTATCTATCTACCTACCTACCTACCTACCTACCTACCTACCTACCTACCTACCTACCTACCTACCTATCTATCTATCTATCTATCTATCTATCTATCTATCTATCTATCTATCTATCGGAGCATATGTGCGCGTCTTCCACCACAACTCTGGAACGCTTCAAGCAATTTCAACCAAACTTGGTATACAGATGACTTACTCTCTGAAAAAAATACTGTAGGGGTAAAACACCCCTAACACCCCTCAGGGTGTGTGTTCTGTTAAGATACAACCTGTTGTGCCTTAAAATGGCTTCTACTATACAGCGCAGTGGAGTTGCAATGGTAACGGTTTCACAGTACTCCCTCCGATAAGGGGAAAAATCCAACATTAGAAATTATGTTTGTTCCATACATTTTCCCCCTATAAATAAATACCCGGGCAATGGTGGGTTATCAGCCAGTAAGTGTATGTATATATGTATGTATGTATGTATGTATGTATGTATGTATGTATGTGTATGTGTGTGTATGTATGTATGTGTATGTATGTATGTATATACACACACACACACACACATACAAGTTAGTATCAGCATCTCTGACTCCATTTGAGAGTCCGCCTTCTGCCGATTACCTCCCTTCGACCCATCAGATCGCACAGATTGGGCCTCCTCCGAGTTCCATCTGCCAGTCAGTGCCGACTGGCGACAACGCGGAGGAGAGCCTTCTCAGTAGCAGCTCCGACCCTTTGGAATGATCTCCCCGTAGAGATTCGCACCCTCACCACCGTCCAGACCTTCCGCGCAGCCCTTAAGATCTGGCTATCCCGTCAGGCCTGGGGATAAGATTTTCATCCGCCCCACCTGAATGTTGAATGAATGTTGTGTTTTATTGTTTTATTTTAGTCACATATTATTTCATGTTTTGTCTTGCACTCCTTTCCCACGAATTGTAAGCCGCCCTGAGTCCCTTCAGGGAAAAGGGCGGCCTATAAATGACAATAAAATCTAAAATCTAAAATCTAAATCTAAAATTTGGACACCGGCTGCGCGGTTCCCTGACATGAGTTTGGCCCAGTTGTTAAGCGAGTCATATGGTCATTAAATGAGTCTGGCTTCCCCCATTGACTTTGCATATTGGAAACTGACTGGGAAAGTTACAAAAGATGATGCCGTGACCCTGGGAGGGTGCAGTTGTCATAAATAAATGCCATTGGCCCAACACCTGAATTTTGATTACGTGACCATGGGGATATTGCAATGGTTATAGGTGTGAAAAGCAGTCATAAGTCACTTATTTCAGCGCCATTGTGACATCGAATGGTCGCTAAATAAAATGCTTGTAAGTCTATGACTGTATTAGGTTTTTCAAGCACTGGGTTGAGAAAGTACAAACGAAGTTGCGCGAAGCTTTTAAAAATCATGCAGCATTAGTTAATTCTATCTTTTAAATAGAAGAATGGGAGGTTTGAGTTCTGTGAGTCCACTTGTAGAAGCCTTCCTTGGCCTCACAGAATTTAGGTGTCACTGTAAAGTCCTTCTTGAAACAAGTGGCTTCTTGGAAGATTGCACCTTTCCCCAAAGCAGCTTCTTTAGATTAAAATTGCTTTGTCAGATAAGCTCATAAATGCCTTTAATAACATAATGGCTCAGCTGTACACACAGAGCTTATGAATTATGAACCTTTAAGCCAAACATTAGTTTGGTTGTCTGCTCCATGTAATTGGTAGGTTCTTTACATTTAAGAGAAAACACCTGTGCGGGGGAATAGGCAGGTGGAAATTCCCTTCAAAAATCTGCTTATCTAGCAATAGCAATAGCAGTTAGACTTATATACCACTTCATAGGCCTTTCAGCCCTCTCTAAGCAGTTTACAGAGTCAGCATATTGCCCCCAACAACAATCCGGGTCCTCATTTCACCCACCTCGGAAGGATGGATGGCTGAGCCGGTGAGGTTTGAACTGTTTTTTTTTTTTTTAATTACGCTTCCCAGATAATTTACCTCTTGTGGAAAATGGTTTCACCCATAGATTTAACTCTCATCTGAGCTCTCTGGTGGGCATCTTAGCAATGCTACTTGAGTGGAATATCCAGTTTCAATATAAATGCTGTTTTGTTGAGGAGCATAATGTTTGTTTATTTTACTTTGCTTGTGTCTCTTCTGGCTTTAATTGCTTTTGATTCTTAAAGGGCTTTAAGGAAAATTTAGAATTGCAAATTTAAAAAATAGGACTTGCAGTCTTAATACAAATAATCCATTTCAATAAGGACAGGATGAGGAAGTGGGGAGGGGAGAGAGATCTGCTTTGAGATCAGCAGTTCTTCAACTGGGGGAGATTTGGGCATAACTAGGGGTAATGGAACAATCTGTAATTGCTTGTTTGTGTTAAATGGAGCAATTTGTAATTGCTTGTTTGTGAGAGAAGGATCCAGTTTTCTCACCTTCAAGAATGAGGAAAGTAGGTTGTTATTTTCTATTCGGCAACAAAAATGAAAGATATTTAATATAGCATGTCTTGTAGATCTTTCAGTAGAAAAGGCTCAGTTAGCTAGGAATTATAGTCTAATATATAATAAGCTCAGGAAGGTTGTGGTTAACTTTTGCCAGTCAACAATGAGGTTAAACATTTCCAATGTACTACTCTCCACCTCATACAACTTACTTCTATGAATATGTTGTTTACTATATTTATGTTCTCGTTAGGTTAATTTTCCACCAAAACTTAAATTTAAGTTCAACGAGGAATCCTGGGCAATTATGAATTAACTATTGACATCTCATTTAAAATTTTCCCATGCTTCAGTTAAATGATAACACAATCATGCTGTGAAATAAATTAACAACCATACAATGAAAAACTGATATATTTATGAATTGAATACTTTAGAATTTTTTGCTTTAAAAAGGATAAGGATAACAACGATTTTATGTATACTTGATAGAGGATTGGTGATATAATGTAATATAATGGATACCATCAACTAGTCAATGTCGACTGTCGACCCCCCAGGGGAGGGCCTTTTCTGTGGCTGCTCTGGCCCTCTGGAACGATCTCCCCATGGAGATTCGGACCCTCACCACCATTCAGGCTTTCCGCAAAGCTGTCAACACCTGGCTGTTCTGGCAGGCCTGGGGCTGATGAGTTTCCAGCCCCACTCGAATTGCTGATTGTTGTGTAGTTTTTAATTTGTCTTTGTATCCTGTTTGTCTCATTTGTTTTTGTATTGGCCCCTTCCCCATGTGTTTGTTCGCCGCCCTGTGTCCCCCCGGGAATAGGGTGGCATGCAAGTATAATAAATACTAATACTAATGTAAAATCTTAAGAACATATTACAATGATATCTTGTTGTTGATAAATAATTTTAATAAGGGAATAATTAAAAATTGGTATATATATATGTAGCGGCCACTTATAATATTTTGTTGAAAAATGAAGGAATAAGATTTCTGTTTGAAGGTATGAGGTACAAGGATAACAATGAACATAAGCATACCTGATAGTTGATTGGTGGAATTATGTATAATGGAAAATAGTGATATATAAATGTAAATGGTTGGTAAAAAAAAATCTTTTCTTTCACATGGGATTATATAAAGGTCAGGGGTGGGTTTCAACCGGTTCGCAGCGGTCCCTGCGAACCGGTTGGTCAGCGAACCCGGAAGTAAGTAACTTCTGGGAACGGCGAAGGGCCCACCTGCCCCTCCGCGTTCCTTACCCGGTTTTGATGAGTTCTGCGCTTCCACGCATGCGCAGGACGCATACAGCACCTGCGCCATCCTCCAGGAGCAGCTGGAGCATCGCACAGACACTAGTACACATGCGTGCACCATGCGCATGCACGAGGATGCCGCCCACCCCGTTCCAACCGAACCGGTTGGAACGGGGTGAGAAACCCACCCCTGATAAAGGTATACTGTTATCAAATAGATAATCAAGAATGTAAGGGAACTATGATTTATTGGAAAAAAAATAATACTAATTGCAATTGAACGTATACTGTACAATGAAAGTGAGGTATTTGTGATGGTAAATGTTATTCGAGAATATGGATGTTAAAACACCTATAACCAAATGACATGCTGTATGTGATGATGCTTTTTGTGTGTGTGGGGGGGGTTTCTTTTTGTTTTTTGTTTTTGTTGTTGTTCTCTTTTTTATTGTTGTCTGTATGTATTGTCCATGTCATAAAAATAAAAATTTATAATAATTTTTCCCCCCATGCTTCAGTGTGCAGTGAAATAAATTGGAATTATGTGAATATAATACATCCTGATGTAACAGATTACCTCATGACATTCCAATTAATGAATATCAGATAAATGGCATATCTGTTAGGCACATTTGAAGGTACTTTTAAAAGTTTAGTCTAATAGGGCTCATTAAATTGTCTCGGTCCTCTTCAACAGCTATTAATGACTTGATGAAAATATGGAGGAGTCACAGAGCAGAGTTGCAGATGGCATAAAATTAGGCAGAATAGCTGGCATTCTAAAATCTGAATGCAAAAATTTAAATGATACCAATAGGTTAGAGTAATAAGCTAAAAATACAAAATGAAATTTGGAAATGCAAAGTTCTTTATTTAGAACAGGGGTGTCAAACTCAGGTTAGGTTAGATTAGGTTTATTCAACTTGTATGCCGCCCTATTCCTGAGGGACTCAGGGCGGCTAACAAACCAAAGGGAAGGGGAATACAAACAGAACACAAGACAAACAAAATTAAAACAAAACAACAGTCATAACAGTTTAAGTGGGGCCGGGAACTCATCAGCCCCAGGCCTGCCGGAACAGCCAGGTCTTAGTGGCTTTGCGGAAATCCGGAAGGGTGGTGAGGGTCCGGATCTCCACGGGGAGATCGTTCCAGAGGGCTAGAGCAGCCACAGAGAAGGCCCTCCCCCGAGGGGTCGACAGTTGACATTGGCTAGCGGATGGTATTTGGAGGAGGCCTAATCTGTGGGATCTAATTGGTCGTAGGGAGGTGATTGGCAGGAGGCGGTCATGCCGGTGTCACATAATGAATCGGAACTTTATTCCCCTTCACTAAACCAGGGGTGGGCATGGCCAGTGCATGAGACAGCCCTGATTTAGAAGAGGGGAAAAAAAATCAAAACCACATGTATAAAATAGAGGCGATGTGGCAAAAGGACTTAGAATTGCAGTTATAAATGGGTCCGCAGAGTGACATATCTATTAAAAAATTCAGGACAATTTTAGAATGCATCACTCATTTCCAAATTGCATGAATAAATAATACCCCATATTGTTTTAGATCCTACTTTAAGAACCGTGCCTAGTTTTTTCATAAGAACGTAGAAAGATATCCCATTTAAATTTCCTAAACGCAACACATTTTAAGCCAGATTCAGAGAAACTGGAACAAATAGAGAGGATTAAAAATGAGAGAGAAACAAAGTCTTAAGCAGCCTAAAGTCAGATAAGGCATCATTTTTCAAGTAGCTGAAGAGTCACGGAGGGGAATGTTACAACCTGTTCTCTGTTATCCCAGGTTGCAGGATAATAGTGTTAAGTTAGGAGAAGGCAGATTCTGGTTGACTGTTAGTAAAAGCTTCCTGGTAGAGTGGTTCAGCAGAGGAACCAATTACAAAGGAAGAGAGTGATCTCTCCTTCCCCTGGATATTTTCCAGCAGAGCTGCACAGCCATCTATCAGAGATGCTTTGATCGGTACTTAAAACTTGGCTTGAGCTTCTCCATCTCCTTGGCAACATGTTTCTGGAGTTTCTGAATAAGAAAGATGTAGCAGTCAACTAAGTGTGGACCTGGTCCTGTTACTTGTGATTTTGTATGATTCTCCTTCATCTCGGGGAAACTTAAGAATTTGAAAAAGAAATTTCCCACTTAACATGCAAGATTCTTGTCTCTCTTTCAATGGGGCAAGATAACCTCTCGGTAGAACATGCTAGTTTCAAGGGAAAATCAATCCTTAAAGACTAGGAGAGATGATCACGAGTTGGACATGGCTCAACTTTCATAGAATTTACACTAATCATCCAATAATCTATCATTGACACTTAAACAAAAACATTCTGAGGAGTATATTAATTCTATGGGGCAGTCACAAATGCTTTAACTTGAATGTATTGAGTAGGGAGTTGGCTTAAATAATCCCTTCCAACTCTATGATTTGCTGACATTCACAACATTTTGCATTTATTTTGTGCTGTTTGGGCAGGGAGTTGGAATAGATGACCTACAAGATCCCTTCCAACTCTATTAATTTGTAATCAAACATCTATGTCCCTTCCAATTCTGTTATTCTGTGTTCTTGGGGAAAAAATGTCTATTAGGTACTAAATAACACAAATGTATAGCTAATATTACACCATTTGTAAGTTGATCTGATTTTATGTTGATGTAGATACAGAATTCTGATTTTCTTGTTTGCCACTGATTCCTTCCATCATGTGAATTGGGACTTCCTAGTCTTGCCTACAGCTCTAGTCCCCAGATGCTCCCCTCACCCTTTCTAAATACTTCTCTGTTGTGGCCCAGCAGGAGCCGTTGGAGCTGCCACTAGACTCCGACAGCGAAGGGCCCTATGAGTCGGCTCTGGAGGATGTGGAGGACCCTGGACAGGGTTCTGACTCCGAGCAGGGCGCAGAGAGACTGGTTGGCCACCAAGAGGTGCCTGAGCCTCAGACCAGTGGGGAGGAGACAAGGGAGAATAAGCATGAGTCCAGCAGTAAGTTGTTCCTGAATGCCCGGCACCGAAGAGCTAATAGGTGTAAGGAACAGTTGCGCAGTTACAGGAGGTAATTGCACTCAGCTGGTGGTCATTAGGCTCCTCTCCAGACTATAAAAAGACTGCTTGTGCACACGTCCCTCTTGCAGAAGTCAACACATTGACTAAAAGTTGGAGAACTTTTGGTAAATAGCTTGGCAGACTGGATTGCTGCCAAGGTTTGTCTGAGTTGCTGCCAAGGTCCTTATCTGTTTGTTATGCTTGGCTTTCAGCCACCGAGGTTTTGGTTTCTTGCTATTAAAGTACATTCCAGTTAAGCTTGTCTCGGCATTCATTACTGGATGGAGGAGGGGGTCAGAACACTTCTCTATAATTTTGAGAGGACTGTTGCAAAAGCGAACAACAAACATTTAACTTACATTTACCAACAATCCCTGTAACTATACAAATGAGTTGAGAAGGAAATAGCTGTCCTTGACAAGAGGCTAAAGCTCTTATTACCTATTTCAGAACAGCAGGTAATATGCAATAATAATTTATATCCTAGTGACTTTTCAGATATATAGAAAGCAAGATAAGATAAGAAGAAGAAACAATTGTTTGCAGCTAAAGGATGAACCATTGTTGATAACTGGATTTCATCTTTTATTTTATTACTTACATGTTGCAATATTATATATATTTTTCTGCTTTTCTGAAGGAAATTGTAGAGAGAAAACAAAATGCAAGGAATCGTTCTAATTTTCTGACTTTCTAATTTAGGAAGAAAGTATGTCAGTGATAGCTAACCTTTTTGTTGCCGTGTGCCAAAAGTGTTCGCGCACCCACCCCCTGTGCGTTATCTTAGCTCTGCCCTCTAAAATTATAAGGTATTTTTGTTTCTGGAAAAGAAGCTCACTGATCCTTTTTTTTTTCTTTTCCTTTTTCCTTTTCATTTCATTTCATTTCCTTTATTTGTATGCTGCCCTTTTCCCTGGGGGGACTCAGGGCGGCTCACAATTCAAAAAGGGAGGGGGGGAAAAGAAAAACAGTATTCCAATATGGAAACAATACAACATATTAAAAGAGAGCACAACAGTCACACAATTCGGGTGGGGTTGGAATCTTAACCCCAGGCCGGCTGCGACAGCCAGATCTTCAAAGCGGCGCGGAAGGATTGGAGATCCTTTTGGCTGAATTCTTATTATTTCTTATTCTCTTTTAATTTTTAATTTGTAAATCAGGCAGCCTAAAATTTGAAATAATAAATACTGCATCATCAACAAGGCATTGTTTTTTTTTTACGTGATGTGCTCAGACTGATACAGAAGCATTCAAGTACTTTTGCAAACTGGTGAATGCTTTTTAACAGGAAAACAAACTTTGCACAAAATTAAAGGTAACATCTTGGTAAGAAGAAGAACCGAGATTGAAAAAGCAGCAAAGTAGTCCTCTTCTGAAAATAGAATGAATCTTTGACCTTCTGTAAACCCACAGGAGCAGGTCCATTGTTTATCAAGAGAACTGACGGTGGTTTGAATCAATAAAGGTTTTTGCAAGGCTTTATTTCCTTGTAATGAACATTCTTAGAGGGAGTAACCAGTGACAGATGTTCTTTTGACCAGCTGCGGAGATTGGCAGTGACAGATGTGCAGCCGGATAAAAGGCAGTTGGAGGAATGAAAGGCAGGCAATTGAAGCAATTTCCTAAAACTCTCTTCCTGATTAGTAAAACAGGAATTTCTGTATATATTGAATTAACTAGAATAAATAGCCAGCAAAATATATAATGATTTATCCATTCCCTAATCCAAACCTAATATGCACAGGAAAAAGAGATGAAAAAAGAATATTACCGTGCCTGTGATAATAGCAATAGCAATAGCAATAGCAGTTAGACTTATATACCGCTTCATAGGGCTTTCAGCCCTCTCTAAGCGGTTTACAGAGTCAGCATATTGCCCCCAACAACAATCTGGGTCCTCATTTTACCCACCTCGGAAGGATGGAAGGCTGAGTCAACCCTGAGCCGGTGAGATTTGAACAGCCGAACTGCAGAACTGCAATCAGCTGAAGTAGCCTGCAGTGCTGCATTTAACCACTGCGCCACCTCGGCTCTAATGAGCCGCCTTTGCAGTTACGGATTAATCCGTAGTTTGGAATGTAATTGTTTTATTTGTATGATTTATATGGCGGCCGATCTCACACAGATGATTCTGTGAAGCAAGTTGAGGCAGGTTACTTCAATCCGAATTTTGTGAGCGACTCTCGTTCAAAAATTTTGGGCTTCACGTGGGCTAAGTATCCCTGTGAGTGTTTCTATAGGACACTTGTGGCAAACATCAGTGACCAGGTGGAGAGCTATGGTTGACAATATTATTTTCCGCTGAAGGAGAGATTGTGCTTTGGATAGATGCTCCTAAGGACAAAACCATAGGAACTGAGACTTTTATACTGGATATTTATGCCCCCAATGAGGATAAAATGACAATAGGAAAATAACTTTATAGGTGGTCTTTGATGTACAACCACGATTGAGATTGGAGTTCCATTGCTAAGCAATGTGGTTGTTAAATGAATCACACCCAATTTTATAACTTTTTTTTGTCATGGTTGTTAAGCAAATCACTGCAGCTGTTTAAGTAATGCGCTCTACATGGGGCTACTCTTGAAAAGCATTCGGAGACTACAGCTAGTCCAGAATGCAGCTGCGCGAGCGATATTGGGTGTACCGAGTTACACCCATATTACCTCCGCGAGCTGCACTGGCTGCCAATTGGTCTCCGGACGCAATTCAAGGTGGTGGTTATTACCTTTAAAGCCCTATATGGCTTAGGACCAGCGTATCTACGAGACTGCCTACTGCCACACACCTCCCAACAGCCGATAAGATCCCACAGGGTGGGCCTCCTTCGGATGCCGTCAGCCGGACAGTGTTGGCTGGTGGGCCCCCGGAGGAGAGCCTTCTCTGTGGCTTCTCCGACCCTATGGAATCAGCTACCCCCAGAGATCCGGACCTTACCTACTCTCGTGGCCTTCAGGAAAGCTGTTAAAACCTGGCTGTTCTGGCAGGCCTGGGGCTGTTGACCTTATTGCCAAGGTCCAGCCCCAATTAGAATGTATGAGTGTTATGAATTTTAAACTATTCTTTTATTTTGCTTTTCTTTTTCTTCTTTATTTATAAGCCGCCCGGAGTCTTCTGGGATTGGGTGGCCTATAAATATATATAAATATATATACACAAATATAACAAAGGCAACAGTAAAAATATTGGGTTTCTGTCGTGATGGACTCTTGTGACGAGCCAATTGACAGATGATGGAAGCAGTTAGCTTCTTCCCATAATTGGGGCTTACCAGGGGTTTTGACACTAAATATATATATATATATGTATGTATGTATGTATGTATGTATGTATGTATGTATGTATGTATGTATGTATATATGTGTGTACACACACACACACATATATATATGTCTCTAGTTGTTCGGGTTTTCTCCCGCATAGAATTGGAGATGTCTTGGCGACGTTTCGACGAAGTCACATTCGTCATCTTCAGGCTGCTGCTGACTACTTCAGGTTTGGTGTTTCCAGGAGTAGTCAGACTCCAATTCTACGTGGGAGAAAACCCGAACAACTAGAGACCTACATACTAACACCCGCGAAAACCTCAGAATATATATATATATATTTAAGTATATACCTCCCACCCTGGCTGGCTGATAAAAGGAGTCGTTCTCTGTAGCTCAAATGGTTAACTCCCTGCCTGGGAAGCAATAGAGCACAGGTTCGAATCCCAGTAAGGATATGGCTAGCTGATGAGAGCTAAATAGCTTGAAATAGATCTATACTAGTCTTCCTTTATTTATTTATCAGCACAAATAAAAAACACAAATATAACAAAGGCAACAGTAAAAATATTGGGTTTCTGTCTGGATGGACTCTTGTGACGAGCCTAATGACAGAGAGTGGAAGTGTGACCTTCCTCCCACACTTGGGCATACCAGGGGTTGTGACTTTAAGTATGTGTGTGTATGTATGTATGTATGTATGTATGTATGTATGTATGTATGTATGTATGTGTATATATATATATATATATATATATATATATATATATATATATATATATATATATATATATATATACACACACACACACACACACACACACACACACACACACACACACACACACACACACACACACACACACATATATATATATATATATATATATATATATATATATATATATATATATATATATATGTATGTATGTATATCACAGTCATTAAGCAAATCCAGTTTACCCCATTGACTTTCCCTGGGAAGGTTCCCCATGGCGACCATGTGACTCTCTGTTGCTGCCATCATTGGAAATAGATGCTGGTTGCCAAGCGCCCAAATTTTGATCATGTGACTGTGGGGACGCAGTGAAGGATGTAACTGCAAGGACCAGTTATCAATCACTTTTTCAGCACTTCCATAATATTGAATGGTTATTAAACAAATGAATGTAAGTCAAGGATTACCTGTGTAAGTTTCTAAAGAACTGTGGTAGTAAATTACTGCACGAGGCAGGGAGTTGGCTGTATAATCTTTGGATTTCTTCAAACCTTTACATTATACGTATTATTCTATAGTTTCATATTCTTTTGAACCAAAAGATTAGTATTTTACTGATAGTTTCATCTCATTTAGCAGGCATGAAATGTAGACAAAGTCTTCTTTAGCGCCTAGTTGAACAGATCATAATATAAAATTTCACATTGTCAAAACTGTTCACTTTTTGCAAAGCTGGAGGAGAAGCAGGTATAAAGTGCACAAAGCATTTATAATCCTTTCTGGTGTTAGGGATATGTTTTGTCCCTCAAATGTCCAGATCGATGAATCTAAAGGGCATTTGCTCAGCTGTTATATAGTAAGCATGATTTAAAACTCAAAACGGGGAGATTCAGAAGTATTATATCAGAATGCCAAGGAAATTGTACAAAAAAATGAGGCAATATTTTTCTTTCAATAACAATGGAAAAAAAGTCCCATATTTCACCTGATTAACATTAGGGTTTTGAGGTTTTTTTGTTTTTTTTTACAAGCAAACATTTATTATTTCAGAGTTTACAGTCCTAATACCTGTTTTGGTAAAAAGTTTTTCACCGCTGGGAAGAGAAATTAAATAACCATAGAGACCTTAGATTTAAAAGCTGCTGCTAAGGATAGGGGAAATTACTAAAGTAATGACATTGATAAAGCAGAAAAAGCAGGACATAGAAACAAAATTCAGTTCAGTTCAGTTTATTAAATTTCTATGCTGCCCTTTTCCCCCGAAGGGGACTCAGGGCGGCTCGCAACTCGAACCGGGGAGGGGGATACAGACAAAAGATTTAAAAACAACAACATAACAATATATAATTTAAAACTCACAACAGTCATACCATTCGAGACAGGGGCAACAGCTCTTTAGCCCCAGGCCTGTCGGAACAACCAGGTTTTGAGGGCTTTGCGAAAGGCCTGGAGGGTGGTGAGGGTTTGAATCTCCACGGGGAGTTCATTCCAGAGGGTTGGAGCAGCCACAGAGAAGGCTCTCCTCCGGGTAGTCGCCAGTCGACACTGGCCGGCAGATGGGATTCGGAGGAGGCCTAATCTGTGGGATCTAATCGGTCTAGTGGAGGTAATTGGTAAATTCATTATATTTAGTCATTTGAACAGTAAGGTAACGGTAAAGGTTCCCTCATACATATATGTTAGTCATTCCCGACTCTAGGGGGCAGTGCTCATCTCCATTTCAAAGCCAAAGAGCCAGTGCTATCTGAAGACATCTCTGATCATGTGACTGGCATGACTAAATGCAGAAGGCGCACTGAACGCTGTTACCTTCCCACCAAAGGTGGTTCCTATTTTTCTACTTGCATTTCTACATGCTTTTGAACTGCTAGGTTGGCAGAAGTTGGGACAAAAAAATGCAACGCTAGGGATTCGAACTGCCGAACTGCCGACAAGCTCAGCATCTTACTCACTGAGCCACCACGTTCCTCATTTGAACAGTAGTATTTATTAAAAATATTAAATTGAGGAGATGGATGATATCAAAGCATTGCTTTCTCTCTTGGTGCAATCCTATGTCTACTTGTTCTACTACCATTGCTGAACAAATAATGTGGAGCAGTGGTGGGATTCAAATAATTTAACAACCAGTTCTCTGCTTTAATGACCAGCTGGGTAGGTGGGGCTCAGTGGTCATGTGACTGAGTGGGCGTGGCCAACTCAACATCACTCACATTGATGGTGTTTCACTTTAGCTGTTACAATGCAATAAGCTGTTACAATGTTAACAGGAGAGGCAGTTTCTGTAAGCAGGGCAATAAAGATGAGGCTAGAAACAACACCAGAATGTTTCCTTCCTGCCTTCCTTACAGGATTAGCCCTGTAAAGTGGAGAAAAACAAAAGGAGATTTCTTCCAACAATCGGTTCTCTGAACTACTTAGAAAGTTAACAACCGGTTCTCCTGAATAGGTGCGAACTGGCTGAATCCCACCACTGATATGGAGAGGAAAGGGGAGCAAATGACCTAGATATGTCAGTCACCCTATTAGGGAATACTAGCACTTGTTCAACATCTGTGAAGAGAGCCAGCCTGTAAAGTACTGATATGGCTTTTCTTCTATAGTTTTTACAGCTAGTATTTGCTACCACATGGTAGAAAATCTTCAGTCCTGCTACTGCTTGAAAGCTGCTCACTCAACTTAGCTTTGGATTTAGAATTCTGTCTCCTGGAACTGAAAATAGTAGCCAACATTGAAAAGTCAACCCAAATAAGTTAAAACAAAATCTAGTTTGGCTTTTGCAAGCTTAGCGAGGCTGGACATGGATCGTACTAAAATAAACTCAGATTGTCCCCTACCGCTAAATAGCTTGATTGAAAAAACAACAACAATTAAGCTTTCTTCTGCTTGCTAATTTTTTAAAATCCTAGTTCTTTATTTTTTTCTTCCACTTTCTGCAAATGTCAAGTGTTCAGGTGTCCAAACCACTGGTTCTTTTGGATCCAGAGACAATGAACACACTATGAGATAAAGGGATTTTAAGCTTTATTATTAATTTAAGCAAACAGATTGAAAAGCATAACTTAAAAAAGCTTACATACTAAGCAATATGAGATCTAAATTTCTTATAATAATTATTTTGGGAGGTGTGAAGAGTAGTATATTGAACAACATAGATGCCAGAAAGAAATGGAAAAGAAAGAGGACCTTTGAACAGTCAGAAGGTTAGTGCTGGTAACTTCAATTCAGAGGAGGTTGTAATGATTGATTGATTGATTGATTTTATTACATTTATATGCCGCCCTTTTCCCCAAGGGGACTCAGGGCGGCTCACAATTCAAATCAGGGAAGTGGGGTACAGACAAGAAATAAAAAAAGACGGAACATAACAATACATAATTTAAAAAACACACAACAGTCATACCATTCGAGGCGGGGGGCAACAGCTCTTTAGCCCCAGGCCTGTCGGAACAGCCAGGTTTTAAGGGCTTTGCGGAAGGCCTGGAGGGTGGTGAGGGTTCGAATCTCCACGGGGAGCTCGTTCCAGAGGGTCGGAGCAGCCACAGAGAAGGCTCTCCTCCGGGTAGTCGCCAGTCGGCATTGGCCGGCAGATGGAATTCGGAGGAGGCCTAATCTGTGGGATCTAATCGGTCTAGTGGAGGTAATTGGCAGCAGGCGGTCTCTCAAGTACCCAGGTCCAATACCATGAAGGGCTTTATAAGTGACGACTAGTGCCTTGAAGCGTATCCGAAGACCAATAGGCAGCCAGTGCAGCTCGCGGAGGATAGGTGTTACGTGGGTGAATCCAGGTGCACCCACGATTGCTCGCGCGGCTGCATTCTGGACAAGCTGAAGTCTCCGAATGCTCTTCAAGGGCTGCCCCATGTAGAGCACGTTGCAGTAGTCCAGTCTAGAGGTCACAAGGGCACGAGTGACTGTTGTGAGGGCCTCCCGGTTCAGGTAGGGACGCAACTGGTGCAATGGAGGTCCCCTAATCTACTTGAACCCTAACTTCCATCCTCTGCAGATACAGTATATTCAATTTTTCTGAACTGCCAATCTGAATGATTAATATGGCACATGGGAGATGATAAGGTGATAGTTTTTGTCTCTTTGCAGCCCAGAACAGCAATTTTAATTTTGCAGTTTTACTGGCTTCCTGTTAGGAAGCTAATTTGGTTGAAAAATATACTTGCCTTGATCATTTGCTTCCATTTTTGTTCCTCAAACACAAATGGTTCATTTTTCTCCCCATTTCCCACTCCATGTGCTAAAAATACTATATGATTCATGTTGATGGTATAACAAGCCACTCGATAAATTATTCTATACAGCCACACTATTACCTGATGTATTGTGTATAGATTATCAATTTGAACTGTACACATGTTTCACAAGCCTCTCCCGTGGTTCGGATATACAAACAAAATACAGAAATATGTAGATTGTAAGGATACTCCTATCTGTCAATTTAAATTTCTTTCTTTTTTTTCCATTCTTAATTTTATTCAGTCCTATTTCTGTTATCAGCTACTTGCTCCAAGGCATTTTTGTATCAGTTTCTCTCCATTTCTATCTGTCATTTTGATTTGTCTTAGTTTCTCATTGTTTGAGTCAAAATATATTTCATCCAATTTTGGCATCTATTGGAAAATGTAACACATTTTAGGCCATTTCTCCTTAAGTATGAATTTCTGCAAATGATTTTTCTTCTTGCGGTGAGTTTTTGTATATATCTATTTTTGCTATTATATTCATTTTTTTTTAAGCGTAGCATTCTCTTTATTTGTTCATTCTTAAACTGGAAAACTGCATTGGGAAACTCAGAAAATATATCTATCAAAATATCACATGATTGTTCCCCATCAAATGTGTAAAAAGTGTGGATCATGTAAGCTTATGTTCAAATGTAACTGAATAAAACTCCCTCCTCCCCATTCATGATAGTATGTTCATCATCTGAAATCAATTTTATTTGTGATTTTTTTTCCACCCATGATGCTTTTTTTCTATTGTTACTTGGGCTCATAACTCAAACTTAGGTTTGATTTATGAACCAGGAAACATATATACCGTATTTTTGCAAGGAAATAGTGGGTTTTTTATAATGTTTTCTATAATAAACCCTGTTTCCCTGAAAATAAGACCTCCCCAGATCATAAGCCCAATTGGATCTTTGAGTTCAGGTGCTAAAATAAGAACTTCCCAAAAATAAATCCTCCCTGAAAATATTGCAACACAGCAGCAGCCATGAGGTGACCATACTCGCCACCTCCCGCACCTCAAAAACCTCTCTGAAAATAAGACCCAGTGCTTATTTTAGGGGTCAAAAGAAAATAAGACTGTCTTATTTTGGGGGAAACACGGTAGTATTAAATTATTAGATTTATCTTAATAGCCAATTTCAAATAGTCCTCAACTTATGATCACAACTGAGCTCAAAATTTCTCTTCCTAAGAAAATCAGTTGTTAAATGAATTCTACCTGATTTTATGATGTTTCTTGCCACAGTTGTTAAATGAATCGCTGCAGTTGTTAAGTTAGTTATTAAGTGAATCTGGGTTCCCCAATGGCTTTGCTTATCAGAAGTCGCAAAAGTCACATGATCCGTCCAAAATTTGATCACATGACCATAAGAATGCTTCAATGGGTTTCAAACGTGAAAAGAGCCACAAGTAACGTTTTCAGTTTGAAAAAAAAAACCACCTTGATTGATCACCAAATCAATTGTGGTAAGTCAAGGATTACCTATATTACTTATATTACTAAAGTCAAATGGGATGGTTCCACCACAAAACCGCGGAGGACAAAATCGCGCTCGACGAAAGCGCACATTTGACGTCATCACAGCGCGACGAAAACATCGCGCTGTGATCGAAAAATGTAAAAATAAAGCGAAAACCTTACCCTAACCCCCCCAAACCTAACCCTAAACCTAACCCTTAACCTAACCCTAAATCTAACCCTAAACCTAACTGTTAACGTAACGCTAAACCTAACGCTAACCCTTAACCTAACGCTAAACGTAACCCTAACATTCTAAACCTAACCCTTAACCTAACCCTAACCCTAACCCTAACCCTAACCCTTACCTTTATGTGAGTCGGCTTGCTTTAATTTTAATTTTAATTTTATTTCAATTTTTAATTTTTTTCGTCGTGCTGTGATGACGTCAAATGCGCCCTTTCGTCGAGCGCGATTTTGTCCTCCGCGGTTTTGACTGGTCACGAAATGGGATGATCTGATTCCTGTAATTGCATTTTTTAAAAATCTGCAACAAACCTAAAGATTCTTCGGATCAATTTTCAGCATTGTTGAACCTTTTCGACTGGATTTGAATACCTTGTTTCTCACGCTTCTGGTTGCTTTTGCAAACGGAAAACTTATTGTGTCACAGCATAAAGAATTCATTTGCACTATCACATATTAAAGATGTGCACAATTCCAAAAGGATTTAGAAGAAATGCTTTGGAGTGTAGAACGTCTCCGCTATTCATTAAAGCAGCTTGACGTCTGCCAGGTTTCCATGGAAGCTTTGAAAAGGAAGGGGTCACATTAACTTTAATGAGAAGATTCCTTCAAGCAGTGGCATCTCTTTTCAGGGAGAACTAAAAAAGTTGGACTGCATTAAGAAATAGCTGAGACATATTACACTTTTGCTTCTGCAAGTCTTTCTAGGTAATCCTGGCCAGAAGCAACCCAGAAGATCTAGGTCTCATTTATTGTAAGATTGCATTAACAGAATTTTGCAAGCGTGAAAATATATTTTCTCCATGCAACCTTTTAGCCCAAGAAAATGGGCCCTTTTTGAGATGTTTGCCATGCCCTCATTCCACGTTAGAGCCGAGGTGGCGCAGTGGTTAAATGCAGCACTGCAGGCTACTTCAGCTGACTGCAGTTCTGCAGTTCGGCGGTTCAAATCTCACTGGCTCAGGGTTGACTCAGCCTTCCATCCTTCCGAGGTGGGTAAAATGAGGACCTGGATTGTTGTTGGGGGCAATAGGCTGACTCTGTAAACCGCTTAGAGAGGGCTGAAAGCCCTATGAAGCGGTATATAAGTCTTAACTGCTATTGCTATTGCTATTCCTTCTGCAGTTTTGCCCCATGTCTCCTATGGTCTTTTTCAATTACCATTACAATTTTTGTATGCATAAGGGCCACAGCTGTCCATCCTTCAAGGGTTGATGAGATCAAGAAACAGACCCAACATGTTTGTTTGGATTTATGCTGTACTTGTACAGGCTACAGTAATAGAATCTTGAAAGTCAGAGAAACCGGAAGCGTAATGGCGAGACCAGTTGGAAATTAGTGGGCTCTGTTGAGCCCCACGAAAAGCCAGCTGGAGAAACCAGCGTTGGAAGTTTTTCGGACTAGAACCATGTTGGAGGGATGGGGAAGATGAAGAGGCATCTCAGAAAACCAAGAGGAACTAGCAGTTCCTTGGTAGGTTGGAGAAAAGCTCTTTAAACTTTCAGCAGGGGCAGCAGCCATAACTAAATAGCAATAGCAATAGCAGTTAGACTTATATACCGCTTCATAGGGCTTTCTGCCCTCTCTAAGCAGTTTACAGAGTCAGCATATTGCCCCCAACAACAATCCGGGTCCTCATTTTACCCACCTCAGAAGGATGGAAGGCTGAGTCAACCCTGAGCCGGTGAGATTTGAACAGTTGAACTGCAGAACTGCAGTCAGCTGAAGTAGCCTGCAGTGCTGCATTTAACCACTGCGCCACCTCGGCTCTAAATGACCCCTACAAAGCTGGGGCATCCGGATTTACAGCTTTTTGTGCAGGTGTGGTGTTGGAATGGAGTGTTGAAACCAGGTGAGTGATTGGCCAACTCACAGGTAAAAAGAAAATCCAATTTCGATCTTGAAAATGGTTCCGGAGCTGAATTAGCAGCTAATTGGCATTTGGGGAATTTTACTGAAGAAAAGGAGGGAGCAGAGATTAAAACACTAAAGCCTCAGAAGATTTTGTCTGTTACAATTGTGAAGTGAAGACATTAAATAACAAAAAGGCAAGAACCCAAGGGGAAGTTCCCTTTCTCCTAATTTTATTTTATTTTTTGTGGGTTGAAAGCGATTTTGACAGCCATTGACAATCAGCTGTTGGGTTGTGTTTTGAATTGGAAGCCATCTTACCAGTGAGAAAAAAAGTACTACATCAGCTAGTGAAAGAGAAAAAAAAGTGAGAATGAAGTTGTGAAATGTGACCTTGGCTACAGGAAAAGATACTTTGAAACCGTGAGAAGCTTTAAGGAATATCTGTTTTTGCAACACTGTCTGGCTGCAACTGTTTATAGCTGTGGATGAGAAAAAAACCTTTAATTTGGACTCGACTGGACTAACGCTAAAATTGGACAATAGAATTTGGAAGACGCTACATTTGTAATTAAATGTGGTATAACCTAAATATTTAAAAGAGCCGAGGTGGCGCAGTGGTTAGGGTGCAGTACTGCAGGCAACTTCAGCTGACTGTTATCTGCAGTTCAGCGGTTCTAATCTCACCGGCTCAAGGTTGACTCAGCCTTCCATCCTTCCGAGGTGGGTGAAATGAGGACCCAGACTGTGGGGGCGATATGCTGACTCTGTAAACTGCTTAGAGAGGGCTGAAAGCCCTATGAAGCGGTATATGAGTCTAACTGCTATTGCTATTGCTAAAAATATGTTAAAATAGCTAAATTTGCCTCAGAATTTCAGATCATCAGTTAACTATTTAGGGATAAAGTGTCCATGTATAAGGATTTCCTTCCTATGAGCTTCCTGTGTGATAGACAATTTAAGCAGCTTTCTCCCTGAAAACAAAGAAGAGGTATAATCACCTGTTGCTATATAAGCACTTAAACTGACTTAAATCATGGATGAAGTAAGTTTTTCTGGGGATGCGAGCTTCAATGGCCACAGTTCAATGCCCACATCCATCACAATGCATATAAAGCATGTAAATAATTATTTGCATAGCAGCCTTATGCTACTCAGTAGGTCATGTTATAACTTTAGTGCAACTTAAATACCTTAAATAATTATAGACCTGCATTTCAAGACATAATTAATGGAACCATTTGCAAGGAAGCTAAGAATTAAACAACCTTCTCTGTTTTTCATTGTGTTGGACAGCTTCACGAAGGCAGTGAAACTGCTTTCACAAATCCATACACACATACACACACATAACGTACCCTTTTTCTCCATAATTAAGTTATTATCAATACTGCCCAGAGAACAAAGTTGTAATTATTTACATTCCCATTCTCAGCAGAGAACCAATTGCCATCAGCCTGGGAAAGTTCATTCTATTTTGTGGTAGATTGAAGAGGCTGATGGGAAGGGAATATGTTATTTGATACGTTTTGACATGCCTCAAAATGTAGCAAAGTATGTTTCTGATAGGAGTGATTATTTTTAATGGGGGAAAAAAACGATATTTGTGACATGAGTTTCGTAACAAATGTCAGGTTTAGTGAAGTGGAGTATAATTAACGTCAATGTCTTGGCATGTCAGCCATTAAGTAATTCTTTAAAAAGAAGAAATACTTCCTTTCCCTAAAAATATAATCAAACTTGCTAAAGCATCTAAGAAAGGGGGAACAGTGATGATGGTCCTTGATGCTTCATTTCTTCTCTGGTTCCATCCATCCTTGCGTTGAACATACATAGCAAAATCTTTACTAGGATAGTAGAATCACTCCGTCAGACCCCAGACAAGTTTTTTCTGAAGACCCTTTGTCTGTGTATATGTGTGCAGTTGATCCTTAGTTTACGACCTCTCATTGAGTGATTGTTCAAACTTGCAACAGCACTGAATGAGAGGGACTTAGGACCACTCCTCACAATTTCAGCTGTCACGGTGCAGTCTATGATTACAATCTGGGCACTTGGTTTGCAGTTATGACATTGCAGTAATCTATGGATTACTGCCGAGGTGGCGCAGTGGTTAAATGCAGCACTGCAGGCTACTGCAGCTGACCGCAGTTCTGCAATTCAGCTGCTCAAATCTCACCGGCTCAAGGTTGACTCAGCCTTCCATCCTTCCGAGGTGGGTAAAATGAGGAGCCGGATTATTGTTGGGGGTTCACCATCACTGGTGTAGAGTCTCCTGACATTTTACAACAAGAACCAATCTAGAATGGCATCGTAGTTGATAGATTCCTTAAACTGCATAATAAGACTCCCAATTTGGACCCATTTTACTTATTTTTACAGTTTAGAAGAACAAGCCTGGTGGTAACTACATATTCAAAATAAGCTATTCTTAATCACTGATTTTTGATTCTACTAAAATGACTGGTGGGCGAATATATATTCATTTATGTGTGTACAGTATGTCTATATGTGTATCAGAGGTGGGTTCCTACCAGTTCGAACCTATTCGGTAGAACCAGTTCGTCAAATCTACCGAACCGGTTAGAAGAGGTTCCACCAGTAGACCTGGAAAGCAGGCCACACCTACAGAAGAGGTTCCAAAAAATTTTGGTCCTTGGATATGATTATTCTACACTATCATGCTCATATTTATAAAACTCAGTGCCTCTGTGAAAGGTAAGGATGACTACTGCGTTTGTGGTGCAATCAGAACATTGCGTGTGTTGAAGTTGTTTTAACGCAAACCAAAGATGCCTTTTAAAAAACAAGATTGCATCATATTCTTATGCATGCCAGTGCTGTGTGTGAGGTAATTTAAGGTGGTACTAACAAGTGTCGTCGGCATCTTCATATCCGGTCACATGGGCGGCAAGCCACTCCCATCTGGTCACATGGGCAGTAAGCCACTCCCACAAAGGAGGCCACACCCACAGAGTAGGTTCGAACAATTTTTGAAACCCACCGCTGATGTGTATGTATATACCACTGCAGGATGTTTCTAGGAAGGAAGGAAGGAAGGAAGGAAGGAAGGAAGGAAGGAAGGAAGGAAGGAAGGAAGGAAGGAAGGAAGGAAGGAAGGAAGGAAGGAAGGAAGGAAGGAAGACTGTATTGAACAATAACAGCAATATAACTGTAGGCCCGTTTTTGTTCACTCTTTCCAGAAATTGAAAAGTTCCAGAGTTCTGATGAGAAAAAGGAGGATGAAGAGAAAAAATATCTTGATGTCATCAGCAATAAAAATATAAAGCTGTCAGAGAGAGTATTGATTCCCGTCAAACAATATCCAAAGGTATCGTAATAACAACATAATATATGATATATATTGCATTTTCTTGATAAATGGCTATAGTGATTGTTATAATTTGATGTCATGCTCCAAATGCTTCATCGGGAATTGAAACGTTTTTGCTCCTCTTGGTTGTTTTGAGTGAAATATGTGATCGCTTTTTTTCAAAATGGGTTTTGGAGAAAACCTGCTGGAAGGGGATGGACACAGGGAACGGCGGCGTCTATTTTGCATAAAGACAAATTTCATATTTGGAATGACCCACTTAAAGGATCACGTAAAAGATGATGAACAAACCTTCTACCTCAGATTTATTATCTTATTTATTAAACAAATTTATATAGCTATGGGTGACTCAGGTGGCTTACAAAATTTACAGGTCAAGGATAGATAAATGGATGACCAAACTAATATCCTAAATATCCAGCTTCCAACTTGATTCAAATCCACCTTAGCATCACTTTGTACGAATTGCAAATGTTCTTCCATGCAGAGTGCTTTTAATTTGTAATAAACTGGGGGATTCAGTTCCATTTGTCATGAATGCAGAATATCTTTTGTGGAAGATGCCTGCTAAGTCATTTGGAGGAGCCGAGGTGGCGCAGTGGTTAGAGTGCAGCACTGCAGACTACTTCAGCTGACTGCAGTTCTACAGTTCGGCTGTTCAAATCTCACCGGCTCAAGGTTGACTCAGCCTTCCATCCTTCCGAGGTGGGTAAAATGAGGACCCGGATTGTTGTTGGGGGCAATATGCTGACTCTGTAAACCGCTTAGAGAGGGCTGAAAGCCCTATGAAGCGGTATATAAGTCTAACTGCTATTGCTATTGCTATTTGCCCATTGATCATCAGTCTGCAACTTTGCCATTTTAATGTGGAGTATTAGGACGTGTTTTTTGTAGCTTGAAGTAATCCAACCTCACAGCGTTGTTAGGGAAAATAGGAGGAAGGTTGGGTATGTTTTCTGCCTTGAGTTATTTGACCCAATAATAAAGGTAGAATATAAGTAAATAAAATAAATACCCTTGGGAGGTTCTAGGAAATGGCTATTCTAAATATCTTCCTCTTTCCACGATTCAAGTCTGAACTATATTATCTGTTGTCTCACCCAGCCAGCCACCTAGGAGTAAGTTCCCTCTTTCCCGGGAGCCTGTAGTCCAGTGGTGAAATTCATTTTTTTTTACTACTGGTTCTGTCGGCATGGCTTGGTAGGCATAGCAGGGGAAGGATACTGCAAAATCTCCATTCCTTTCGCTCTAGGGCTAGCAAGAGGTGGTAATTTCTGCTTCTCCAAACTACTCAAAATTTCCGCTCCCGGTTCTCCAGAACCTGTCAGAACCTGCTGAATTTCACCCCTGCTGTAGTCCATCACATCACCCCTCCCTATATAGACACATTCTGTCACAGACTGTTTATTTTAAAAAACAGACTCATTCCAAATGAAGAAATGAAGCCATTGTTGCAAAGAAATTTCACATGTACTATATAATTGAAATCAGTTATATTTAACGGCTATTTCCTCCTTCCTAATATTCACCTTATGAAATCAATGGTTTTCTTCCTTTTTACACTGAAGTTAAAAATATTCACTGCAAAGGAATTCACCATGACTTTCTAGGACAATGTCCTTTCCCAAGCTCAAAGACAGCTTGATCTAGTGGTTAAGGCAGTAGGCTCAAAAATGGGGGACTGTGAGTTCCAGTCCCACCTTAGACATGAAAACCAGCTGGGTGACTTTCTCTTTCTCTCTCTCAACCCACCCCACCTAACAGGGCTGTTGTGAGAAAACAGAAGGAAGGAGCGTTGAATATGCCTTTGACCTATTTGCAAAAATAATAAAGGTGAAATACAAATAAATACAAATAGATTTACATAGTAAAGAACAAGGAGAGAGAGGTTTTAATTTTTTTAGATAAAGAAAAATTGCTCTCCCCATGTGATCTTATTATTTTTTACACAAATATTTGTTATTTGCTAAAGTCTGAATTTTAAACACATGAGCATAGGAATGCAGCAACAGTGGTAAGTGTGAGAAACAGTCATAAATCACTTTTTTCAGTGCTGTGTAACTTTAAATGGTCATAAAATGAACTGTTGTAAATTGAGGACTGCCTGTACATTCCGGACATCCCCCAAACATAGGTGGTATTCTGCCTGTTCATCCCAGTTTGGGCAAACCGGGAGCCATGCTCACCTGCCCAGATGGCATCACGGATGCTCTGCACATGCGCAGATGGTTCTGCGCATGCGCGGAAGCTACACATGCGCGCCCGCTCCCAGTTCCTAACCTGTAGCAAAGATAAGAGGATTTCATGCCTGCCCACAATGCTTCTTTGATACAAGCTGCACTTTATCAAATACCCCTAAAATTTTATAACACCTCCTTTCCTTCCCAAGATGAGTTCATATTTTGATAATTGCCACTAGTATCTTGCGATTCTCCAAAGTCATCTCTGTGGTTCTTGGCCCCAGAGGCAATGACTTATATCAACCTCAGTTAAGAATTGGCAGAGCAAGAAATTATTGAATTTGGAAAACTGGCACCCTAAAATTGGAGTGGTACAAAATTAATCTTTTCTCTCTCTCTCTCTAGAAAGGTATACTTTTTGTACTTTTATTTGCAACAATAATAAATGGGGGATACACATAAATAAAAATTCCGTCATATAGATTTGCGTGGCACGACAAAACCGCGCTACGCAAAATAGCGGAGATTAAATCGCATCACTAAAGCCGCGACGTCATCACTGCGCGTCATCACCGCTGCGACAACAGCGCGGCGACAGAAGGACGTTCTACATGCTTCGATCTTTGCCTCCAAAGGTAGCCCTCCTCCTCCAGCTAACAGTGGCAGCGGGCACGGGGCAAATTGCCCCGTGCCCACTGCCGCTGTCAGCTGGAGGAGGAGGGCTACCTTTGGAGGCAAAGAATGAAGCATGTAGAACGCCCTTCTGTCACCGCGCTGTTGTCGCGGCGGTAGAGTCGTTTTTTTCTTAGCGCTTCGGACGCCGTGGATTTGCCTCCACATTTATGTCGGCGCGGATAAGGGCATCGCGGTTTTGTGGTGGAACCACAGATTTGCATAGTAAAGAGCAAGGAGCGGGAGGCTTTATTATTATTTTTTAGATAAAGAAAAATTGTTCTCCTCGCGTGAGCTTTTTTTTTTTACACAAATATTTGTTCTACAGCAGTAATCAACCCCCCCCCCCAAATACAAACACACCATTTATTTCTAGTGTAATTCATCCTGCTGATTATTGACAGATGGTATGTAGCCTATTATTAGCCTAGATTACACTTTCCATTTTTCTTTTTTTTTAATCAACTCTAGCAATAAATTTCAATGAGTAAAAAATGTGAAAGAGAGAGAAAGGTGCATTGATTCCAATCTGTCATTTGTTTCCTGAATTCTGAATGTACTGTTGTGAAAGAATAATAATTAAAAAAAATGCATGGTTAGAGTACTATTTGTTAATGCCTTGTTGGGCTGTTTCATTAGTCCTCCACTGACTATATGAAGAATAGAGCTGTGAAAAGCCACATTGCTCTGATATCTGTTGGTTTAGCCATTGCCGCAAAATTAGGACTTATTAACCTTTTGGGCTATGGACCCTTTCGAGCAGGGGTCCTCAAACTAGCAATAGCAATAGCAGTTTAGACTTATATACTGCTTCAGAGGGCTTTCAGTAAACCTCTCTAAGCGGTTTACAGAGTCAGCATATCGCCCCCACAGTCTGGGTCCTCATTTCACCCACCTCGGAAGGATGGAAGGCTGAGTCAACCTTGAGCCGGTGAGATTAGAACCGCTGAACTGCAGATAACAGTCAGCTGAAGTGGCCTGCAGTACTGCACCCTAACCACTGCGCCACCTCGGCTCTCTGAAACAGGGAGGCCGATTTGAAACAGGGGGCCGATTCATGGTCCCTAAGACTGTTGGGGGGCTGGATCAGCTGGGTGGGCATGGCTAGGAGGTCATGTGACTGGGTGGGCATGGCCAATTTGCCATTTTCCCTTTGTCCTTTCTGTACTTACCCCTCTCCTCCTCACCTACCGGCCCTGGATCATATGGCTGTGAAAAAACATCCCGAAAGGCTGTTTTTAAAGCATTTTTAAAGGCTATTAAACCACTACTTTACAAGATGGCAGTTGCTTTCCAAGCCAGCAGTAACCCCTCCCCTACTCACCCACTGCCCTGGATCATGTGGCAAGATCACCAGTCAGTCAGCTGGCCCTCCCCCGCACCCTTCGGCAGCAACAGTGTGATCAAAAGTGCAGCTCAACCAGCGAAATAACTAACCAGAAATGCAGCTGGAGTGGATGCTTGCTGGAAGATAAAGCCGATGGTGAGGGCGGGGTGAAGGGCGAAATCGCGCCTTCAGCAGCGCGCCAACAGCGCGCCGACAAAAGCACGATTAGGTTAAGGTAAGGGTTAGGGTTAGGGTTAGTGTTAGGGTTAGGGTTAGGGTTAGGGTTAGGGTTAGGGTTAGGGTTAGGGTTAGGGTTAGGGTTAGGGTTAGGGTTAGGGTTAGGGTTAGGGTTAGGGTTAGGGTTAGGGTTAGGGTTAGGGTTAGGGTTAGGTTCAGGGTTAGGGTTAGGTTCAGGGTTAGGGTTAGGGTTAGGTTCAGGGTTAGGTTCAGGGTTAGGTTCAGGGTTAGGTTCAGGGTTAGGTTCAGGTTTAGGTTCAGGTTTAGGTTTAGGTTTAGGTTTAGGTTTAGGTTTAGGTTTAGGGTTAGGGTTAGGGTTAGGGTTAGGGTTAGGGTTAGGGTTAGGGTTAGGGTTAGGGTTAGGGTTAGGGTTAGGGTTAGGTTCAGGGTTAGGTTTAGGGTTAGGGTTAGGGTTAGGTTCAGGGTTAGGTTTAGGGTTAGGGTTATTACCTTTTTTTCACGTTGTTTGTTGATGGTGTGCTTTTGGCGGCGCGCTGTTGTGGGCTCGATTTTGACATCGCGGTTATCTCGCCGCGGTTTTGTCAGCACGCTTTTGTCGTCCGCGCATTTGTCGGTGAACCGGAGAGCTATAACCTTTCTCTGTTCCTCAGTTTCAAATGTTTAATTCGATGCACAGTTACAATAATCCGTCAGCCACCATGCACAAGTAATATAAACAGTGTAGTCCGGGGCTTGTTATCAGTTTCCTAGGAGCAATTGACCCAGGGTCATTGATCTGCTGCAAGAATACTTGTTGTTTACAAGTAGAAGGATGCTATTACAAAGGCATGTAAGTTTAGCAAAGAAAGGCTGTACATAACGATCGTGTGTCCTTACAGGAATGCAACACAGGGAAAATTCTAACTACTAGCACGCTACTCCTCGACCTATGACCTCAATGGAGCCGAACATTTTGTTGCTAAGTGAGAAATTTGTTAAGGGAATCTTGCTTTGCCATACTTGTTAAAGTGAATCACTGCAGTTGTTAAGATAGTAACACAGTTGTTAAGTGAATCTGGCTTCCCCATTCACTTTGCTTGTCAGAAGGTTGCAAAAGGTGATCACATGAATCTGGGTTACCCTGCAACCTTCATAAATACACAATATTGCCAAAAGTATTCACTCACCTGCCTTTACTCGCCTATGAACGTACTGTGAGTGACATCCCATTCCTAATCCATAGGGTTCAATATGACGTCGGTCCACCTTTTGCAGCTATAATAGCTTCAACTCTTCTGGCAAGGCTGTCCACAAGGTTTAGAGTGTGTTTATGGGGATTTTTGACCATTCTTCCAGAAGCAAATGTGTGAGGTCATACACTGATGTTGGATGAGTTTACGTGGCCTACCACTTCGTGGCTGAGTTGCTGCCATTCCCAAACACTTCCACGTTCTTATAATACAGCGGACAGTTGACTGTGGAATATTTAAGAGCGAGGAAATTTCACAACTGGATTTGTTGCAGAGGTGGCATCCTTTCACAGTTCCACGCTAGAGTTCCTGAGAGCGACCCATTCTTTCACAAATGTTTGTAAAAGCAGTCTGCATGCCTAGGTACTTGATTTTATACACCTGTGGCCATGGAAGTGATTGGAACACCTGATTCTGATTATTTGGATGAGTGAGCGAATACTTTTGGCAATATAGTGTATGAGCCAGCTGGTAAAGTCTGAATTTTAATTTTAATGACCATAGGAATACAGCAATGGTTGTAAGTGTGAGAAACAGTCATAAGTAACTTTTTTCAGTGCTGTGTAACTTTGAATTGTCATTAAATGAACTGTTGAAGAATTGAGGACTACCTGTACATACTGTACACCCCACAATCAGAGGTGGTATTCTGCCAATTTGCCCAAATTCGGGCGAACCGGTAGCGGCGGCGGTGGGAGGCTCTACTCACCTGCCCAGACAGCATCATGGACGCTCCTGATGTGTTGCAGAAGCAACACACATGACCAATGCGTGCGCTCGCGCTCCCGGTTCCAAACCGGTAGTGAAGATAAGAGGATTTCACGCCTTATCTTCCTAAGATGAGTTCATATTTTGATGACTGCCACTAGTATCCTTCAATTCTCCAAGGTCATCTTCATGGTTCTTGGCTCCAGATGGCAATTACCTTTATCAATCACAGCTAAGAATTGGCAGAGTAAAAAATTATTGAATTTGCAAAATTGGCACCCTAAAATTGGGGTGGTATGAAGTTAATCTTTTCTCTCTCTAGAAAGGTATACTTTTTGTACTTTTAGGTGGATGCCAAAATAGTTTGGGCATGAAAGGTAGACTGGGGATGTTTTATTGCTAATGGAGGAAATGGGATATTTGCCATCACTGATGCTGGCTCCAGATTTTTGGGCCTCCAAAGAGGGTAATTATGGTGGTCCAGTGAGAGATATCCCACTTTTAGAGATACTTTATTGAAATCTTCTATGTGTGTGCTTTTTGTTTTTGAGTAGATAAAGAGAGGCTAAATGAATGAAAATATATATATATATTTTCCACTAAATGAATTAATCTGCTCATATAGTGTATGCTGTGTTTCAATTAAGTATTATTTACATAAATGGGCTTTTAAATTAACTAGACACGCAAAATGCAAATTAGTTAATACTTTTGTTCATTTGAGCTGCAGTACAAAATTAGCTGTAATTATATATTGGCTGGGAGAAAAAGAAATGGATCCTATATTGGGCAAACTCTGCAGTTCAATTAATCAGCTGAATGTAACGCTTCGTTTAATTTGAAAAAATATAATCACAACCATAGAAATATACATGGACCTTTTTAGGCAATTTATTATTCTGAAACTTATATAAATATTAACCTCATTTATCTGAATTGATCATTATTTTGATATGTGACAAATATGCTGAAGACACTCAACTGAATTGGAAGAATAATTTTGAAATACTACAATGAACTTTGACTACTAAAGGGTATATTTTGGAGTACAATCAAATAAAGACACTGAATCAGACAATCTGAATAGATAGAGCAGAGTCCTGACCATACAGAAGAAGCAACAGATAATCATCATATTCACTGCCTGGATATTTCTTTATGAATATGAATGGCATCCAGGAATTCCATGTAAAGAGACCAGGATAGGGATGTGTGGCACAGGGACTCCACAAAGCTGACTCCACCCTGGCCTAAAAGCTGAAGAAGAGGGAAATTTTTATAACTACTCCCCCCCCCCCAAAAGCATTGCAGAGGAACATGGGTCCAACCTGGCCAAGTTGAAGACCCTGGCAACATTTCAAAATTGCAATGGCGGAAAGATAGAATGAAGGTCGATAACACTTGAAAAAAAAATCCATTATGGGATTGGATTCTACATTTATACTGTTTTGCAAATCAGTATCCCAGATGATGATGATGATGATGATGATGATGATGATGATGATGATGATGATATCCATTCAGTCGTGTCTGACTCGTGGATATTCTATGAGCCATGTCTCTCCACGTCTTCTGATCTTACGCTTCTTCTTTGAGTCTTTCTATGCTCTCCTCTGGCTGGTCTCAGTTTTGATGGTGTCCATCCTATGTGTTCTTTGATGGCCTGGTTTCACTTAATTTTTCCCAACATAATTGCTTTTTCCAGTGAATTTGGATTGGATTGGATTTATTACATTTATATGCCGCACTTTTCCCCGAAGGGGACTCAGGGCGGCTCACAATTCAAGTCAGGGAAAGGGGGTACAGACAGGGGATAAAAAAGATGAACATAACAATACACAATTTAAAAGCACACAACAGCCATACCATTCGAGGAGGGGGGCAAAAGCTCTTTAGCCCCAGGCCTGTCGGAACAGCCAGGTTTTAAGGGCTTTGCGGAAGGCCTGGAGGGTGGTGAGGGTTCAAATCTCCACGGGGAGCTCGTTCCAGAGGGTCGGAGCAGCCACAGAGAAGGCTCTCCTCCGGGTAGTCGCCAGTCGGCATTGGCCGGTGGATGGAATTCGTAGGAGGCCTAATCTGTGGGATCTAATCGGTTTATTGGAGGTAATTGACAGCAGGCGGTCTCTCAAGTACCCAGGTCCAATACCATGAAGGGCTTTATAAGTGACGACTAGCGCCTTGAAGCGTATCCGAAGATCAATAGGCAGCCAGTGCAGCTCGCGGAGGATAGGTGTTACGTGGGTTTGCCTGCACGACATGTCCAAAATAAGTGAAGTGTCATTTTGTGATTTCCCCTTCTAGCGACATGTCTGTTTAGTGTCCCAGATACTATGCTTTAAAGGACTCCTAGCATTTTCAAACCCTAATGGGCAGAGAGTCTTTTAAAAGGGACCTGGAGAGTAAAAATATTATTAGCTCTTATTAGCCAAGTTGATTTAAAAATGGTCTCTGAAAATGAGTGTGTCTATAGGGGTTGTACTAAAAATCATTTTAACCAGAAATTATTTAACCAGATAATATTAGGTTTCGATTCTTAGAGGAACCAAACTGGTCTGTAGTTATAAATTAGCATTCCTGATGCATCCCAGAATTGCAAGGCTAGCTCCTATAAACTTGGATTGAACTCTAGTTTCTAAAGTGTTAAACTTTGTAAAAACTACAGATCCAAACACCATAAATAAATGTTAGCAAGAAACATCTTGTAAGTTTAGGAAATAAAATGTGCTCAAAGGGATACATTTCAAAAGAGCTACAGTGAACACCAGTAGCCCGGTAAGACAAATAGGTTTTCCAAAATAAGCTTTGAATTGTACCCCAAGATATTTATAAATACATATTTACTCTACTGGGTGACCAATAATTTGTCTGTATTTGTTCCACCTTCAACTGAGCAATAGCACTAATCTGCCAATCACCACTTTTATATTATTTCTAAAAAGCAAGAAATGATAGTACTGTCATTTTATTGTTTTGTTTTATTGTTTTATTATTTTATACTTTATATTTAAAGATGTTTGTCTGTGTGCACATATGTGTGTAACTGAAACACCTATTGTATGCATATTTTATTTTCTGGCACTAAGACCCTGGTAAAGTTTGTTTGTTTGAAATGCATAACTCTTAAGCAGACTCAAAGGACCACAAAGTCTTTTTCTGCCATCAGTTTTCTACATTTCTATGTTTCTATAATGCCTGTTACCAGACTATCTACTAAAGATGCATTATATACAGAGTAAAGGATGCTGAGCTAAATTACATGGGGCTTGTAGGAAGACAACTTTTAAAAATATTTAATATCTGCATATTCATTAGACTATCTGTTGTGGCCCAGCAAGTGCCATTGGAGCTGCCACCAGACTCCGACAGCAAGGGGCCCTCTGAGTTGGCTCTGGAGGATGTGGAGGACCCTGGACAGGGTTCCGACTCCAAGCAGGGCGCAGAGAGACTGGTTGGCCACCAGGAGGCACCTGAGCCTTGGACCAGTGGGGAGGAGACAAGGGAGAGTGAGCTGGAGGCCAACAGTGAGTTGTTCCTGGATGCACGCCATCAAAGAGCTACTAGGCGTCAGAAACAATTATGCAATTACAGGAGGTGATTGCACTCAGCTGGTGGTCATTAGGCTCCTCTCCAGTCTATAAAAGCTACTTGTGCACACGGCCCTCTTTGTAGAAGTCAACGCAGGATTGAATGTCGGAGGACAGTACTGTGAGCTTGGCAGGCTGGATTGCTGCCAAGCCTTATCTGTGTTTATTGCTGCCTGAGTTTGTCTGAGTTTCTGCCAAGGTCCTTCTCTGTTTGTTCTGCTTGGCTTTCAGCCACCGACGTTTTGGTGTCTTGCTATTAAAGTACATTCCAGTTAAGCTTGTCTCGGCTTTCATTACTGGATGGAGGAGGGGGTCAGAACAGCTATCTAATGGTTATTGTAGTTGTTATAAATCTTTAATCCAGAAAAAAGAAAGTAGATGAGACGAGACAGATCTTGACTGAACTTTCTTGCACTCTATTGAACTTTCTTAATTCATGATATGATTTAATTTGAAGCTGCATTTTTTTTTACCTTTCTCTCCACGGGAGGGGTGGGGGGAAGTAATCTAGTAATGAAGCTGTTGCTCTTGTTACACAAAATTATATGAAACCACAGTTGCCAGTTCTTTGGCTGGCGTTGGCTTTCATTTGCATTTAGTTCTTCCCAAGAACCTAGGATGTCATAATGAATTGGCATAGTATGTGTGCTGATCTAAGTAGTGTGGCCTTTTGCAATTGTCGAATGGAAATTTTGCCAATGCACAGATTTTCTAAGTGCCATCCAAGGTTGGGTTTTTTTTTTTTTTTTGGCATTGCATCCAGTGTGATAACCACTGGGACCACCATCGTCAGTTTCTAAGAGCCGAGGTGGCGCAGTGGTTAAATGCAGCACTGCAGGCTACTGCTAGATCAGCAGGTCAGCGGTTCAAATCTCACCGGCTCAGGGTTGACTCAGCCTTCCATCCTTCCGAGGTGGGTAAAATGAGGACCCAGATTGTTGGGGGCAATATGCTGACTCTCTGTAAACCGCTTAGAGAGACCTGAAAGGCCTATGAAGCGGTATATAAGTCTACTGCTATTGCTATTGCTATTTCTGCCGTAATCTTTCAACTTTGATTTTCAGATCTTGACATTTCATGAACTTTGCCAGTTTTTTGCCTTCTATTATCTTCAATTATCCACACTTCCTTTCCCCCCCAATCAAACGTATTATAGCAATAGCAATAGCAGTTAGACTTATATACTGCTTCATAGGGCTTTCAGCCCTCTCTAAGCGGTTTACAGAGTCAGCATATCGCCCCCACAGTCTGGGTCCTCATTTTACCCACCTCGGAAGGATGGAAGGCTGAGTCAACCCTGAGCCAGTGAGATTTGAACCGCCGAACTGCAGATAACAGTCAGCTGAAGTGGCCTGCAGTACTGCACTCTAACCACTGCGCCACCTCGCCTTATGAGCCAAGACTTTCTCTAGGCCAAATTTGATTATTATAGCTGTGCTAAAGTTTTCTTACATTATTTGTCAATGGATGGATTTTGATTTCTGATTTTCCATAAAGTTCAGATCAACCATATCAAGCAAATATGAGGTTTTATTAACATTTTTTGCTATCTAGTACTCAAGATTTGTTTTCTTTAACTCACCTAGAATGTTATTTATGAGTCTATATTTTTTTTACTCCTGTTTACATTGGCTGGCCTAATCCTTACAGTATTCTTGGAAAGGTTTTTCAGAAGTGGTTTGCCATTGATTCTTTCCTAGGGCTCAGAAAGAGTGAATGGCCCAAGTTCACCGAACTAGTTTTATGCCTAAGGCAGGACTAGAACTCATGATCACCCTGAACCATTGCACCAAACTGATTTGAATTATTATTAGAGAAGGGGAAAAAAATAGAATCAAACATAGGGGAAAAAGGGAAAGAACAAAGGAAAGAATAAAAGAATAAAATCATTCAGCCTGATTTTTTTTTTAAAAAAAAATCATTTAAAGTTTGCCATAAGGAATAAGATTGACCAGCCTCCATTCTGTTGATTCAAAAACTATTTCATAGGAAGGGAGAGAAAGAGAAGGAGAGATAGTAGGAAGGGAAGAGGAAGAGTGAAGGAGAGGCAAGGGAAGAAGAAAGAGGTACGGAGAGGTCGGTGGAAGGGAGAGAAAGAAGGAGAGGGGGTAGGAAGGGGAAGAGAGAGGGTAGGAGTAGGGGAGAGGTAAGAGAAAAAGGAAGGGGAAGGAGACGAGGAAGGAAGGAAGTAGAGAAGGAAGGGAGGGAGAAAAGAAAGGGAAAATAAGGTGGTGTCACAACAGGCGCTAGGGATGGTAAATAAAGCAACTCAAACTGTATATTATAACCTTTTAAATGGAATAACAAAGGCATAAGAATGGCAAAGAAAAAGAATAACTATGTGAATGTATACCTATAATTGCATGTAAGAGAATAAATGATAGTAAGAATATAAAGCATAATATAGGTAAACAATATTTGGTTATAAATAGCTAAGTATAAATAAATATAGAATAGCACATAAAAATGGATAACGAATAAGGGGACCATGAATGCAAGATAGAAATGTATAGGAGGGAAAACACTAACTGTAAAGAAACCGATACGGAACTGCTGTATGATATATGATGGAACTTCTTGTTCCTATGTTGCTTTAAGTCATGTGTTTGTTTTTGTTGATGTGTTGATGTGTTTAAAATTTAAAAAAAAACTAAACAGAAAATAAACGCACCCTGGCAATTCAAAAACTGTAAATCTGGGCAGGCATTGTGTCTCCAGCTTTCAGAAAGAATCCTCCTCCTTGTCCCCATGGTAAATCCATAATTCTTCATATAGTGATAATTTCCAAGGTTTTGGTCTGTAATTCAAAAGTAGTCTCATACCTTTACTCCATATTGATTTTTGTCAAAAATAATCATACCTAGCATGATTGTTTCGAAGACTGACATTGTGCTGGAGGATTATGTTTTGGAATGTCACTTCATTTTATTTGATTAAAGGATCCAGGGCGATAGAAATCATTATGCAGCGGGCACATGAGATCTAGCCAAATAAAAGGCAGCGGTTTCAGACTGTTCTGGGGCCTTATGAGATGATGTGAGATAATTGCAAAGTGACTAGAATTGAGTAGGGGGCCATAGCACAGTTTCACATGGATTTTAGTGCTTGTGCTTGCCATAAAAAGACAGTCACTATGCCTGGGGAAAAAAATAAAGCATGAGAAGAGGGAAGAGAAAGTGACTGACTTCCAATTACTGGAAGGGGTTTGCCAGGGGCCCTCCAATCACAATGCTTTTGCAGAAATGCTATAGGGTTTCCTGCCTAGGTTGGACTAGAAGACCTCCAAGATCCCTTCCAACTCTGCTATTTTATTGTATTAAAACTTTAGTTCCCCTAAAGAGCCGAGGTGGCGCAGTGGTTAAATGCAGCACTGCAGGCTACTTCAGCTGACTGCAGTTCTGCAGTTCGGCTGTTCAAATCTCACCGGCTCAGGGTTGACTCAGCCTTCCATCCTTCCGAGGTGGGTAAAATGAGGACCCGGATTGTTGTTGGGGGCAATATGCTGACTCTGTAAACTGCTTAGAGAGGGCTGAAAGCCCTATGAAGCGGTATATAAGTCTAACTGCTATTGCTAACTGCTAAAGCAGTGGTGAAATTCAATTTTTGGTGGGCGTGGCTTGGTGGGCGCGGCAGGGGAAGGACACTGCAAAATCCCCATTCCTTCCCCACCCTTGGGGGAAGGATATTGCAAAATCTCCATTCCGGCCCCACTCTGGGGGCCAACCAGAGGTGGCATTTTCCGGTTTTCCGAATCACTCAAAATTTCCGCTATCGGTTCTCTAGAACCTGTCAGAACCTGCTGAATTTCACCCCTTCCCTAAAGCATAAACGTTTATTTAGTTCCGTCTGAATACACTGCTTACAATGGCTTACACTGCTTTGTAAACCATTTTTTTAAAATTAAAAACAAAAAACAAAATAAGACATTCCAGTTGGCAGGGTCCTGAAGAAGAGACTTCTCTGCTGTGTCCCCCATCTTCTGGAACAGTGCCCCCCCCCCCGCCCCGAGGTGAGATCTGCAACCACCCTCTTGGCTTTCTGAATGGGCTTGAAGATTTGGTTTTATCAACAGGTTTGCGGTCCAAATGGGAGGGTGGAATTCTGGAGGTGGTTAATGGTTTAGATAAGAAGACTCCATAGTTTGCTCTCTTCCTCTTCAATTTAATTCTAACCGAATTTTAAATTTATGTTCTCTAATTATTGTTTCATACAGCATTTTTGTTGAGTGATTGTAAGTTGCCTATGGTCGCTGTATACTCCTAGTGCTGGGTAGGCAATATAGATTCATATACAATACCAAATGGTCGATGTTGCTTTAAATGAGTGAATGTACTTATCAGCTGTAATTAACTTTACAATCAGCTGCAATTAACTTTGCGATAAGAGGGAGTCAGGAAATCTCTCTCTCTCTCTCTCTCTCTCTCTCTCTCTCTCTCTCTCTCTCTCTCTCTCTCTCTCTCTGCTTGTCCTATGCTTGATAACTACTTGCTCGCTTGATGACTGGAACGTGAACTGCGACTGTAAGGAATTGTTTGTTCTTTGAATTGTGTTTGGACAAATATCTACTATCACTGCTTGTGAAGCTATTATTATTAGTAAAGCTACTTGTTTTTACTGGCAGTGTCTGTGACTCTATTCGTGTGTCTCTTCTACTAGCAACGTTCCTTCATTCTAGCTGTACATTCCGCTGAGCTACTTTCTGTCTCCCAACGGAGATACCCCTAACAGTCACCTTCCGCAAGATGGGTGGCATATAAATCTACGAAACAAATAAATACATAAAATAGTATTTTTTTGCTCCATAAGAGGCACCTGACCTGATAGTTATGACATAGTGGAGAGCATAGTGAGGAACCATTTCTAGCCTATCACATTGTCGGCTGTTTATTTTCACCACAACTAGTATCTTCGGACTGTTATTACCCTATTACTGCTATGAACCTGACTTCATATATTTGCAGAAAGTTGGTCAATTCCACATTCCAGCTAGAGGCACCTGACCTGATAGTTATGACATAGTGGAGAGCATAGTGAGGAACCATTTCTAACCTATCACATTGTCGGATGCTTATTTTTACCGCAACTAATATCTTCGGATTGTTATTACCCTATTACTGCTATGAGCCTGACTTCATATATTTGCAGAAAGTTGGTCAATTCCACATTCCAGCTAGAGGCACCTGACCTGATAGTTATGACATAGTGGAGAGCATAGTGAGGAACCATTTCTAACTTATCACATTGTCGGATGTTTATTTTCACCGCAACTAGTATCTTCGGACTGTTATTACCCTATTACTGTTATGAGCCTGACTTCATATATTTGCAGAAAGTTGGTCAATTCCACATTCCAGCTAGCAGGTAATGAACAAATTACCTCTGGCAGAAAACAGACTGGAAGCAAGAAATAAACGGGAAACAAACAACCCATTCCAACAAATCACCTTTTGCTACACATAGCCTTTTGCAGCAAACTAACAAGGATACCTGCTTTAATAATGCATAGCCTTTCGTTGTTTTTGTTGCATTTATTTATTTACAATGCTGTTCCAGCCTGAGATGTGTAACCTCAAAATGCCTATTTAGTCAGCTAAGGAAATTCATGCCACTAACATGTAGAATCTGTTTGAGGCTTATTATCACAAAGAGGGTAAAAGGAGACATATTAATTTAGCATTAATTTGAAGCAAACATGTGAAATGGAAAAGACTTAAAACAGTTCCCATTGAGTTGCATGCCTTTTAAAAATCAGCATTGTAGCATTAATCTATCGGCTGTGACCAGTGGGGGGGGGGCTTTGCCCAGATTCGTCTGGTGCACCAATTGCAGCCCTATTTGGATCGGGAGGCACTTCAAACGGTTACTCACGCCCTTGTCACCTCAAGCCTGGATTATTGCAACACGCTCTACATGGGGCTACCCTTGAAAAGTGTTCGGAGACTGCAGTTAGTCCAGAATGCGGCCGCACGAGCGATATTGGGTACACCGAGGTACACCCACGTTACACCTGTCCTCCGCGAGCTGCACTGGCTACCAATTGGTCTCCGGACGCAATTCAAGGTGTTGGTTATTACCTTTAAAGCCCTACATGGCTCAGGGCCAACGTACCTTCGAGACCGCCTACTGCCACATACCTCCCAGTGGCCAGTAAGATCCCACAGATTGGGCCTCCTTCAGATGCCGTCAGCCAGACAGTGTCAGCTGGTGGGCCCCCGGAGGAGAGCCTTCTCTGTGGCTGTTCCGACTCTTTGGAATCAGCTACCCCCAGAGATCCGGACCTTACCCACTCTCACGGCCTTCATGGAAGCTGTAAAAACCTGGCTGTTCCAGCAGGCCTGGGGCTGTTGACCTCATAGTTGAGGTCCAGCCCTGATTAGAATGAATGTATGTGGTGTTGTGATTTTAAACAGTCTTTTTTCTCTCTCTTTTTTTCTCTCTTTTTTGTAAGCCGCCCGGAGTCCTTCGGGATTGGACGGCATATAAATTTTGATAATAAACAAACAAACAAACAAACAAACAAATAAATAAATAAACAAATAAATAAATCTCACATTGAAACATTGATAAGAGTTGGGCAAAAGTGGTGTCTGTTCACAGTCTTTACAGCCAGACTGAAGATTATATAGATTAACTAATTTCCCTCTGAAATGATTTTCCCCAAAGGGTTCAGATAAATCAAATATAATTTGTTGCTTTTAAGTAGAAAGTAGAAAAAACATAATCAGCAATCTTGGAATCAGTTAGTTAAAACAAGGCCCCCAAACAATGTAATGATACACCCTAGTAGTGCATAAGTGCAGTTGCTTAAAAACACATGTATAGCAAGATGTACTTTACCTCAGGTGACTTAAGTCAGAATCTTTGTTATCTACACCAAGTGTGTGTGTGTGTATGTGTTAGGATAAATACAAGTCAGTGGTCTTACCTGTAAGTGCTGGGAATATCTTCACAACCTTAAGCATCCATCTCATTACTTCTTTGCAGGATTTAAGATAAATGTGCCAAGGCCTTTGATGAAAACCTAAGCACATGTGCCAGAGGTGGCATGCAGAGCTCTGTTTTCAGGGAAATGCACCGGCGCCCCAGGTCAGATCTCCCTGGCATTTCTTTCGTGAGCTTCTGATTCCCTGCAAACGATGAAATAGGGGAGGCTGGAGTGGAAGGTTAAATAAACAAATTTCATTTCGCTTTCTTGCGCGACAAGAGAGAAAGTTTGTATTTGTATTTGTATTTAGTTTATTTGTATGCCGCCCTTCTCCAGGAGGGACTCAGGGTGGCGAACAACTCGGGGGGGGGGGAAGGGGACATAAACACAGTACACATGATTAAAATACACGAAAATCACACAGCCATACAAGTCGAGAGGGGAGGGGAACTCATCAACCCCAGGCCTGCCGGCACAGCCAGGTTTTGACGGTTTTCCGGAAGGCCTGGAGAGAGGTGAGGGTCCGAATCTCCGCGGGGAGTTCGTTCCAAAGTTGCCTGAGACGCTGCTGGGAGAATGTCCCCTTCGGGTTGCTGGAACAGCAAGGTTCAAGGCAAAAGGCAGCTGCATCTCAGGCCACTTTCTCTCTTGCCGCACAAGGAAGCAAAGCCAACTTTATTTATTTGGTTGGTTGGTTCCTGGACCGTGGGAGGTGATCTGATGACACTTTTTATGCCCACGGTGACCTATTTCGTTGCTTGTGTCTCGCCCCGTGGCTCTCTCTCAAGATTCCAGCTGATTTTCTCCCAAGCAACGGCCACGAGTACTGGGGAACCTCCCGCTCCAACCTCTCCCCCTACTACATTAAGATCCCTGCACTTCCCATTCACACTGGAAGCACCCAGGCCACTCGAGCAAGTAGGCATGCGAGCCCCACCAATGATCTGAGGGGAGCCAGGAGCCGGGGGCAGGCAGGAGGGAGCGTTCCGGTACTGTGTCATCAGACGAACAGGTTCCGAAAGGTACACTAAATTTCACGAATGGGTTCTAGCATACCGGTGAGAACCGGCTGAAACCCACCCCTGGTATGTATGTATGTATGTATGTATGTATGTATGTATGTATGTATGTATGTATGTATGTATATATGTATTCAAACAATTCAAACAATAATTAAATATCATTTACAATCCTTTCAATCCTAGTATGTATGTATGTATGTATGTATGTATGTATGTATGTATGTATTCAAACAATTCAAACAATAATTTGAATATGGAGCCGAGGTGGCGCAGTGGTTAGGGTGCAGTACTGCAGGCCACTTCAGCTGACTGTTATCTGCAGTTCAGCGGTTCTAATCTTACCGGCTCAAGGTTGACTCAGCCTTCCATCCTTCTGAGGTGGGTGAAATGAGGACCCAGACTGTGGGGGCGATGTGCTGACTCTGTAAACCACTTAGAGAGGGCTGAAAGTCCTATGAAGTGGTATATAAGTCTAACTGCTATTAATTAAATATCATTTACAATCCTTTCAATCCTGTTGTAAACATTGTAAAATAATAGACTAGAATGGTAGGATATTTTGGATCTATACTCAATATATACCTTTGGAAATATTAGGACATTTGAAAACTAAATATGGTTTATGGCTTTAGGATATCCACCTGCTTTTATCATATTTCAATATGACAATTTTGAATAGGTAAAAACTGTGCAAATAGCTGATATACTAAAAAATAATCTAGGAATCTGTTCTTCAGATTCTTTTCTGCAGTAATTTGAAGCTCAAATAGAATTATCAGCTGAATAAGATGAAATTAAATGTTAAATGATTTTACTACTTATTGCACCGCTAATTTTAAATTGAAATTATTATTTATTACCTTGAATGTTTGCCAGAGCAGAAAAGCAGAGTACAAATCAAATAAGTAAAATTGATTAATTAGATATATTTCCAACAATACTATTTGTGCTAAAGTAAATTATTCTAGGGTTCATTGTATTACTCTAGTCTGTAGATGATAACTTAATACCATATTTTATGCTGTTTCATGTTGGCAGCACCTGGTAGAATTAGTTGAAGATGGGATGCCAGGAATATATCTCCTTAAATTAGATAGTGTGAAGAAATTCTATTAAAAGTCTTCCAGTGATTCATGGCATTTTGGAGAAACAAAACTCTAAAAATACCCAAAGAGGTGCTTTATATCGTTTGAACTGCCTGTGAGGCAACATTGAGTAGGGTCAAACTTCTTGATAGTCTAGGATAAAAATGATCAAGAAACTGTCCTATTTCAAAAAGATGCAATCTGCAACATTTTTAATAAAACAGGTTCAAAGGTTTTGGTGCAAATAGCATTTACAGGTAGAACATAGAAAATTACCCATCATATCTACAGAACCCTCACATCCTGGAAATAAACTTTTTCAACTCCTCCCCTATATAGGACAGCGCTATAGAACATTGCATGCCAAAACAACTAGACACAAAGATAATTTTTGCAATCACTCTGCTGAACATTTAATTCCCAGAACACTGTCTTAAGTATGCCTCTCTAAGGATATTTATCCATGTAATAGGGCTGTCTTACTATTATCCTTCTCATCGTTCCTATTACCTTCTCCTATTGGTATCTTATGATTTATCACTTTGTAGTTTGTATATTATGATTTATTATTGCATCTTATGATTTAGGATTTAACACTTAGTTCTTTGTTTATGCACTGAGAGCTTATGCGCCGGAGACAAATCCTTGTGTGCCCAATCACATTTGGCCAATAAAGAATTCTGCTCTGTTCTGTTCTGTTCTGTTCTGTTCTGTTCTGCTCTGCTCTGCTCTGCTCTGCTCTGCTCTGCTCTGCTCTGCTCTGCTCTGTTCTGCTCTACTCTACTCTACTCTATTCTATTCTGTCCTTGTCTTAGTCCTACAGAAGGTAATTCTTCTGAAATTAAAGAAGTGGCCATAACATCAAACATTGCAAAAGTTTAAGAAGTGTAGCTCTTGAAAGTGTTTTTCATGGAAGAAAGTAATGTTTTTTGTTGGATAATAACTATTATTTCACTTTGTTTGATAAACCAAATATAGAGTTTAGATTCTCCCCCACCGCCCCAATAATGCAGTATGAGTTTCTTATAATAAAAATGCTCAAGGGGAACAAAGCATTCAAGAGCCACTATGTTATAGTGGCAAATTTGGAATACTTTCAGGATTTTTTCCCCAGGAGAAATAAAGTATATTCTCCACTAAGTAATGACCATGAATAACAAAGCATATAACGACTTCCCCGTGAAGATCCGGACCCTTACTACCCTCTCGGCCTTCCGCAAAGCCACCAAGTCCTGGCTGCTCCAGCAGGCCGGGGGACTTGTGAAATATCCAGCCCCAACTGTGAATGTTGTATATTTTAAAGTGTTGTTTTGTTTGTTTATCCCCTTCCCTTGTTTATTGTAAGCCGCCCGGAGTCCTTCGGGAGTGGGCGGCATACAAGACCAATAAACTCAAACAGTGGAGAATCGGGAAATTCTACACACCTCTACATTTTGGGATGTAAGTTTCAACATAAACGTCTATATAGATGTCCTTCCTCAACAGAGATATCTACCGTAGTGAAAAATGTATAAAATGTACTACATAGACATTCTGGAGTCTACCGCAATGTTACATCTCTAACAATTTCCCCATCATTTCTGCTGTCTTTTGGAAGGTTTATATGACAGATTTTTTTTTAAAAGAAATTGCAGACTAATGAATTGATTCATAACAAACCTGTGCTTTAAAAACATGTTAGGCAAAGTGTAACTGACAGATTCGCCCATGCCTAGTTCTGTAGTCATAATAATTGCCCTGGATTTGTTGAAGAACAATTCCAAGATGTCTCAGTAGATTTAAACCATAAAAAGGTCAGCTGGAGCACTTGTCAAACTTCCTTTGCATTTCTTGCATAGCTGAAGTACATCATTCAGAATAATATTTTTTTTAAAAAAAAACAACAACAACAATCCAGTCTCTATTGAATCACTTGAATCCTTCATTGGTCTTAATTCTATCTAAAGCTTTAAGTAGCCCACTCTTTTACTGACCCAATACTTCAATTTACTTCCGAAATGGATTTGAACATTTAAAGCCTTCATTTCTTAGAAAATCTTAAACAGTCAGACAATTACTACTGAAGGAAAAGCCCACACAATTCCCGAAGAATTCTAAAAAAAATAAAAAAAAATTGCTGCTATGCAACAGTCCACCGAGACTGGCTAAGAAAATTGATGAAATGTGCAGCACATGGTATGCAATCAACCAGACCATTGCGCTTATCTTTGCCCGTATGGCTGAATGCTTACCACTCATGTGGCTAGAGCTGTCAGAGCATTGGCTGTGGGAGAAACAGATGCTGATCTCATTTTCAGACAGAAAACCAAATAAGTATTACAGTTCTCCCCAAATGTATTTCTTCTCTCTCATGATGCTTATGAAGGTCACAAACATTCAACATTCAACCGCATAACAGAAAATGTGTTTACTTTCACTGATGTAGAGAAATACAAGTCAGCAGAGGGACACTGAGAATTAGAAGAAATTCTGGATCTCATTGACGATGGGCATTCCATTAGACTTTAAAAATCATATGATTGATAGATAGATAGATAGATAGATAGATAGATAGATAGATAGATAGATAGATAGATAGATAGATAGACAGATAGACAGATAGACAGATAGACAGATAGACAGATAGACAGATAGACAGATAGACAGATAGACAGATAGACAGATAGACAGATAGACAGATAGACAGATAGACAGATAGACAGATAGACAGATAGACAGATAGACAGACAGACAGACAGACAGACAGACAGACAGATAGATAGATAGATAGATAGATAGATAGATAGATAGATAGATAGAGATGCAGGCAGGCAGGCAGGCAGACAGACAGACAGACAGACAGACAGACAATAAAATTGACATTCTTAGGCATCCCTATTGAGAAAGAAATAAAGAAAAGGAAAGGAAAGGAAAGAAAGGGAAGGAAGGAAAGAAGGAAGGAAGGAAGGAAAGAAAGAAAGAAAGAAAGAAAGAAAGAAAGAAAGTATCAGAGGAATAATTTGAGGTTCCAACTCAAGTTGGTGTTGTGCAAGAATAAATAAAAATGAGATCTAGGCAGCTATGAGAAAAGAAGAAATATGTCAGTGTTCCTAGTATCATGAAGAATTAAATCAGAGTCCAAGGCAAAACCAACCTTAAAGTTCCAATTTAATAAAGCAGACATCTTAGCACATCCGTGTTAATCCCAATTCTGGAAATGACATCAGAATTCCACCAAGTTAAAAGTTCATGATCTTGTCCCCCACACCCACAATCCATCACATGGTCCAATCTTCTTCTTCCAGCATCCACACCCAGCTGCTTCCGGTCAGGTGTCAAAGTGCGGAGACAAAAGATGACCTTGGCTTCTAGAAAAGAATGACAACAATACATTCCACAATCCTACTCCTGTCTATTCCCCCCTCCCATCAACTATACTAATGAAACAGCATAATGAAATAAGAGAAAGTGTGGCAGGCCAAAATTCTAAAAGGAATATAATTGCAGGCCTGACAAAATAGTTATTCCTAAAAGCAAAGAGTTTGCCTTTAGGCGCATCTGCAGACAAATGGGGTACAGGGACAGTTATATAGGAGAGCTTGTCCTGAGTATAGAAGTGTCCATGTATCAATTCTAGAATGATACTTGAGGTGCGTAGGAGATTCTGGGGCTGGGGGAGTGGGGGGAAGTGTATTGTGAACCTGCAGTCCCGCTGGGAGATCTCATTAAATTAACTCTATTTGTGTTTACAGACTTTACCCTTTGATATGTGAATTAGGTCTGGGTAACTTATTTGAAGGTTTGAGGAAGTTTGAGTAAAAGATTTTCCCTATTTTTATCTGATTAATTTAGTTTCAGCTTGACTATCACTTATCTAGTGGAGACTGATTTCACAGCTTATTGTGGATTCTGTTTTAAGATAAGATGGAAACCGTATAAAGAATAAAATATATTTTGATATAAAACTTCTAGTGGAAGGAAGGAAGGAAGGGAAAGAAAGAAAGAAAGAAAGAAAGAAAGAAAGAAAGAAAGAAAGAAAGAAAGATTTCTAAAGATATCCAATGAGCTTCATGATTGAACTGAAACACGAAGTGTGAAAATATCTGAAAGTCTAGGGCAGCATTGTATAACATCTTTTCAATGGCAAGGATTATAATTTAGGCTTTGAAATCCCATAGGGGATGGGATTAGGTCAAAGAATTGAGTAGGCTAGGACAAAAAATACATTTAAATTGGCTATATTTTTAATATACATGACATTTCAACTTAAAACTGTTCATTTAACAATGCTTCAAAGTTAGACAGCCTCAAAAAAAGTATCTTATGACTGATTCTTTAAATTATGACTGTCACAACCTCCCATGGTCGTAAGATTGCAATTCAGGGGCTTGACAACTGGCTCGCATTTACAAAAGCTGCAGCATATTGCAGTCACAAGATTTCAATTTCTGACAAGCAAAGTCACTTGGGGAAGCCAGATTGTCTTAATAGCCATAGTAAAAATGGTTGTAGAATTGGATCAGGTCACATGAGGACTTGCTTAATGAGCACATCGCTTAGCAACTGAAATTCCAGGCCCAATTGTGATTATAAATCAAGACTAGCTGAATTTGTTTTAGGAGTGGGCAACGTTACTCAAAGGGCACGAGTGCAGAAGAGGAAGCTGAAGAAATTAAAGCTATGAGATAGGGCGGGGGGGGGGGAGGACTAGTTAGAACCAGTGGTAGGATCCAGCCAGTTCACACCACTTTGGGAGAAACAGTTGTTAAGGTACTTAGCAGTTTGGTGAACTGGTTGTTGGAAGAAATCATTAGGGCAGAGAACTGGTTGTTAAATTATTGGAATCCCACCACTGGTTAGAACTAGTCTACATCGGGAATGGGTTCCTGCCAGTTCCAACCTCTTCTATAGAAGAGGTTCCACAAATCTACTGTGCTGTTTAGAACCGGTTCCAGCTCCCTCCGCCCGCCCGTCTGCACATCATCAAGATGAAGAGCGAGAGGAGGAATTCTGGGAGTTGAAGTCCACAAGTCTTAAAGCTGTCAAGTTTGAACACCCCTGAGGTTTTTTTTTCTAAAGGGTTAGGGGTGCAAGGGTCTTGTAACTTGACAGCTTTAAGACTTGTGTGCTTCAAATGCCAGAGTTTCTGAGCCAACATTTTGGTTGCTAAGCAAGAGCATTGTTAAGTGAGTTTCACCACATTTTACAAGTTGGCCACGCCCACCCAGTCACATGACTGCCAAGCCACTCCCACTCAGTCACATGGCTGGCCAGCCACTCCCACAAAGCAGGCCACACCTACAGAAGAGGTTCTAAAAAAATTTGAAACCCACCACTGATTCAAAGCAAAAACACCCAGATGTTCGTTGACCGAGTCAAATTTCATTCGGCATAACGATGAGAAAAACTGATAATAATGGGCTTAAAGTGATGACTGAAAATGAAAATAATAATGATAAAGTAATAAGAATGAAAGAACATTGGAAAAAACCAAGATCTATAACAGAAGGCTGCTCAACAGAGGACTTGTATTCAAGCTCCAGACAACCAAATACCTATGGCTACTTTTTGAAGGTCATTCCCCTTCTTTTTTCTCCAAGAGCAGTCAGAATTCTGGGTGGCCATGCCCACCCAGTCACATGGCTGCCAAGCCATTCCCACTCAGTCACATGGCTGGCAAGCCACTGCCACCCGGTCACATGGCTGGCAAGCCACTCCTACAAAGTAGGCCACACCTACAGAAGAGGTTCTAAAAAATTTTGAAACCCACCACTGGTCTACATCTACACCGTTCATTATAACTATCCTTAGCTTTGGAGATGTAGGTCCTTGACCTAAGTCTTATAGTATGACTCAGTTAGAGCTTTATCTGGCCCTACGATGCCCTGTAAATGCCCTGTAGATAATTGGATACATAGCTGAGGAACGATGAAGCTCCTTAGATGCTTTTGAGTTATTCAGACCTATCCTATGGAAACATTAGCAATATAAAAGGGTATAAAGGAATTGGAAACATGACATTTATTAATTTGCCTGATTTTCTGCTTTTGCTCCTCAAGACAGTTTACATGGGAATTCCTCCTTTTTTTTTATCTCCAAGAGGAATAACATGGGAAATTGGCTGGTGGCAATTGGCTGGTGGGGGTATGAAATGATTGATCCAAAGTCACACAATGCTTTTTCTACTGTCCTCTATATACATATTTAAAAACAAAAGAAAACTATTAGCTGTAGCTTTGTGTCTGCTTTGCGGATGAAGCTCTTCCATGTTGTACCCCTTAGAGCAGACTAAAGGTAGAGATATCTAATGAGTGTCAAGTTAGCCTTGTTTTTATTAGCATTCTGTTTGTTATGCTGCCCCTCAATTCTTTTCTGTTTTCTGCTCTTCCGCAAATATCAGAGGATGATAATATGTTGCAGCAGATTGCTAACACGAATGAGAGAAGGCAGGTGAAATGCTTTGTACCTGAAGCCCTACTAGAGAGTTGATCAATAATAATAATAATAATAATAATAATAATAATAATAATAATAATAATAATAATAATAATAATAATAATTGTAAATGGCCATTAAGGTAAATGCTGGTTCTCTTGAGAGCCGAGGTAGCACAGTGGCTAGAGTGCAGTACTGCAGGCCACTTCAGCTGACTGCTATCAGCAGTTCGGCGGTTCAAATCTCACCGGCTCAAGGTTGACTCAGCCTTCCATCCTTCCGAGGTGGGTAAAATGAGGACCCAGATTGTGGGGGCGATATGCCGACTCTGTAAACCAATTAGAGAGGGCTGAAAGCCCTATGAAGCGGTATATAAGTCTAACTGCTATTGCTATTGCTAGTAGGTTTGATTTACAAAAGTAAACAGGATTTTGGCCTGAACTGCCATAAAAAAAATATCACCCTGCAGATTGGCAAATGAGCCTTTCCTTGCAAATATCTCCACAAGGACAAATTTGGCTCAGCATTCACATAGATGTAGTGCAATTATGGCACGGTCTGGGAGCATCCATTTTAAAAATTAAGCAGGGGGAGGAAAAAAAGCAAAGGTAATTTTAGTCTGCTCTCCCATCTTCCTTAAACAACAAAGAACCGGCTCCTCTTAATGGGAGGAGAGAAGCTTTTGTATTACCAAGTTTATCTTGACGGTGATGAAAGACTGGGAGCCTATTCCTGCTTTGCAACACACCACACTACCTATTAAGCCCACAAAAATGACAACAGCTGCTATGTGTGTACCAGATACAGGGGAGTTATAATCAGCAACGCTGTTATCTCAGATTTCTGTTTCTTTGCATCACCTAAATAGGGTATCTTTTCTTTCCCGGAGAACATAGATAGTTGCCTAGTTTCACCTTGGCTGCAATTACTCATTCTCTGAGGAGAAATTCATCATTAGACCTCATAGTGTTTTGCATGGTATAAGAGCCAATATCAAATACTCTGGTTCCATATTCATGATACAGAAGTCTATAACTATTTTATATTCATGACTTTTGGAGAGGTGGTCGCATTTTAAGGACAATTCAGCAGATGTAACCATGGAGATGTTTGTTGACAATTCTGAAGAGTTAGCAAATCTTTGGGAATATCTGGGTTTCCTTCTGTATGGAAGATGCTGGAGTGAATAGAGTGTTCCAGTGAAAATGGGAAACATTCTTCCCCACAAGAATATGCCAAATTTCTGTGTAAATATGTTTTATTTTCATTTCATTTCGTACAGTCACATATATACCGTACTGTGCATAACCGGGGCCATATAACATTGAACAATAAACACAGCCATCCCTCTTGTCAACAATACCCCCCAAAATACAAACCCAATATACCACTTCGACCCTCCATACACCCTTTCTTTCGCCCCCCTCCAACTTTCGTTCTTCCCTCCAACGTTCCCCTCTACCCTACTTCTCCTCCCTAGAATATGCCAAATTTCATAGGAGACATTCTGGAGCTCCGTGTTGTCATTGTGCTTCGTCCCTTAAATAGAAAATCAGCAACACATTAGGTTTAGGTTTATTAGATTTATATGCCGCCCTTCTCCCAAGGACTCAGGGTGGCGTACAACATTAAAAGAAACACATAATACAAAAGTTTTTTAAAAATAAATAGAATATCCCAAACAAACCCAGTTAGAATTGACAATAACATTTTTTTAAAAAATTCAAATTAAAATTAACAATGATCAACAATTTATTTTGTTTTGTTCAGGCCAGGCTGGTTTTCTGGAAAAGCCAACTATGAAGCGGTATATAAGTCTAACTGCTATTGCTATTGCTATTGCTATTGCTATTCTTCAATCTTTTGATGTCAAAGTCCATTCTGGATTCTTATACTTAAAATATATATATATATTTTAGAACGATTTTCATAGCTTAGATTTTTTTTTCCTCATTTCATGTTATTCTAATTTTTTCTCCGCCAGATTTCGTTTGGTGGTATTTTTAAACTTCTCATGTGGAAACCATGTTCCCAGTTGAATGTTATTTCATCGTTTTCATTTGCATTTCTCTCTTTGCCTGAAGTGGGAGTAAGGAGTTGCAGTGATACTCCCACCTCATCCATGTGTGTATAATTTCAGTCTTTAGCAGAGTTTTCATCCAGGTTTGATGTAGGAACCTTCAGATCTTGCTTCAGTCTTTGCTTGCCATGCCTAGGTAAGCTGCCTGATTTACTACTATATTACTTTAAATTTTCCCTCATTTAATCCTCTTGACTTCATGGCCCATGGATTCTAATGATACTCTCTTTTAGACGTGATAGTCTTACAATGACCCATTGAAATGGAAGTTAAATTGGATGAATTTATCAGACAGTTTAATAGTTTCCAGGATATATGAGTATGTGTGAAGTACCCATGAGGCTGTAGTGGAATGAGCATTGTTTCCACATCAGGTGAAAGCTTCACATGAAAATGTCTTCATTCTTATTTTTTTTTCCATTCCTCTGAACACACTGACAGTGTTGTGTTCCGCCGATGGCCTGTGGAGTTGGCAGCAGAATTAGACAGTGAAGAGGTTGGGGAGGAACATGGGCCAGTCCTGGAGTCTGGGGAAGGCCCGGACAAGGGCTGTGCATTGGAGCCAGAGAGCGGGCTAGGGACATCTGGGAGTTATGTGCTGCCTCTGGAGCCTCCAGAGTTGGACATCAGCGTGGAAGAGGAACAGGGGGAGCCTGTTCCCAGTGTGTGCATGTGCAGAACTGCCAGAAGGCAAGAACAGTTAAGTCAAAAGGGGCGACTCAGGAGTAAGGCTTGGAGATGATTGGCCCCTCCCATAAGACATAAAGGAGAAGCAAAGACATGTGAGCCTTTTCAGGAAGCAACTTTGTTCATTCTGGTCGGTTCAAATTCTGAAGCTCCATTTTGACTCTATGCTCTGTGTGGCCTTGCACAGCTAATTGGCAGTTAGGTCTTTGGCAGTGCTTCAGGTGGGTGCTTATCATCCTTATCCCGAAAGACTTTGGCAGACTTTTGTCGGACTCTTTACAAACTATTTGTGACTCATTACAGGCTGTGTATGAACATAATTCACAGCCGTTGAAATAAAAAGAGGTTTTTTTGGGACTAAGCGTGTGCTTTGACTGTCTCAGAACTGGTCAGAACAGACAGACAGTGTTCTTTTCTCATTGTTGGTGTACCTCAAGCATTGTTCAGATGTGGCTTTTATCTGTCGGAATACGCTTCATCTCCACCCTTTTGTTTCATGAATTGGAAATGTAAAGGAGATTAACTAGATTTTTCACTCATGCCTTCTCTAGAGATTTGGTCTGGGAGTTCATTGGCCATCATAATGGCAATAAGGCTATCACAGATCATCCATAGCCCTGTTAGAGCAGTGGCTATGTGACCTGAAATTCAGCTTCTGGTGTCTCCCTTGTTGTGGATAAGTTGTACCTTGATATTTATGGGATTCTCTAATGCCACTAACCAGTTGGGCCAATTTAATTGGTTCACTCCCAGTATTTTGAGTATTTTTGAGTATTTATTAATACTTATAGGCCGCCCTTTTCCCTGAGGGGACTCAGGGCGGCTTACATAAAATGAGGGGGGGGGTGTATACAGACAATAGACACAAACAATACATAGAAGTAAAATAGTAAGCAACATTCATTCATCATTCGGGTGGGGACAGTTATCTTTGTCCCCAGGCCTGACGGGCTAGCCAGGTCTTAAGGGCTGTGCGGAAGGTCTGGACGGTGGTGAGGGTATGAATCTCCACGGGGAGATCGTTCCAAAGGGTCGGAGCTACTACTGAAAAGGCTCTCCTCCTTGTAGTTGCCAGTTGGCACTGACTGGCAGATGGAACTCGGAGGAGGCCTAATCTATGTGATCTAATTGGTCGCAGGGAGGTAATTGGCAGGAGGCGGTCTCTCAAGTACGCAGACCCACGCAGACCCAGTGACTGGTGGTCTCAGCTGGACTCAGAGGAAAAGACCACTTCCTGTTGAACTATCCATTTGAAGCCTTGGTCACCACATGGAATAAGGGGTGGGGGGGATTGGATGAGGTTGCACCAGTGTAACTTTCCCCTCTTGGAGAAGTTGTTCAGGGGGATGAAACAAGAGAAGAGATGTCTGAACATTGCTGGACCTCAGCGAAGGACAAATACATCTAAACATCAATTAAAGCTGCTATTAAGGGCCACCTTGTGGAGGTAATGGTGATCAGGTATATCAGTAATTCTTTGTCCTGTAGATAGCTATCCTGTTATGGGTGATACAAGCCCTCTTGGGTAAAGAAAACTTGGAGAACGTCTTGCAAGAGTGTTCAGAGGAAACTTTTCAGCATCTGTTGGACAAAGTTGCTCCGATTGACCGATTGTGGTAGGCTATCAGCCTTGATACAGGTCTGAAGGAGATATCTGGTTGTCTGGTTACCTGGGAATAATATGAATCTGTTTGACCTGAGAAAGTTGTCAAGATCCTTAGAACTGTGAGCTTAACCACCAGCTCTTCAGATCCACAGCCTTCCTGGATTGTTAAAGCAGGTACGATATGAGTGAATTCTAGTGGTGGACAATTCTTCTTTGAACGGGGAGGCGGGGGGGGGGGACAGGTTGTTCCTCTACCTTTTAAAGAGCCTATGGTTTGCCTGCTCCTCAAGAAACCATCACTGCCCATCATACTCGACAATTTTCCTCTAGTATATAACACCCCCTTAGCGGAGAAGGTGATTCAGTAGGTAGTTGTTTAGTAGCTTCAGAAAATCTTGGAATAAGTGGATTATCTGGATCCCTTTCAATCAACGGAGAACAACAGTTGAATCCTAGTAAAATTGAGTTGCTTTAGGTTCTGGGACCTGCTAAATCTATGCCAAGGTTGATGCTCAATGGTATCATACTACCCCAAACAGATCCAGTACACAACTTGGGGTCCTCCTGGACTCACAACTCCTGCTCCAAGAGTAAGTGGCAGTCATGGCTAGGAGAGGGGTCTTTGGACTGCTTTGGGTTGAGTACCAGTTGTTCCACCTGTTCCCAGATCAGGAGGCTCAGCCTCACAGTTACTCTTGCTCTGGTCACCTCCAGGTTAAATTACAGTAATGTGGTGTACCTGGGCTGCCAAGAGTATACAGAGCCGAGGTGGCGCAGTGGTTAAATGCAGCACTGCAGGCTACTTCAGCTGACTGCAGTTCTGCAGTTCGGCTGTTCAAATCTCACCGGCTCAAGGTTGACTCAGCCTTCCATCCTTCCGAGGTGGGTAAAATGAGGACCCGGATTGTTGTTGGGGGCGATATGCTGACTCTGTAAACCGCTTAAAGAGGGCTGAAAGCCCTATGAAGCGGTATATAAGTCTAACTGCTATTGCTATTGCTATTGCTATACGGAAAACTTCAGCCAGAGCAGAATGCAGTGTCATGGGCAACTATGTGTGCTTTCAAAATAGCACATGTCACATCCTAGTTCTATGAGCTGCATGGATTGCTAGTTTGCTTCTGAGTCCAATTCAAGGTAATGGTTTTGACCCCTTCATGGCATGGGAGTGGGCTATCTGAGGGACTGTCCCTTCCTGGTTACATCTGCCCATCCCATCACATCTGGAAGAGAGGGCATGCTTCCATCTGCAAAGTACTTGGGCAGCACTAGCACATCATATTTTACAAAGTGAGAAAGAGAGACATTTATCCAAAAATGTTAATATTTATAATATTAGAATTCAGCAATGGTGGAGTGAGAGAATGGAAGGGATAATTAACAGGACTGTGCAAAGTGTTCACTGGAATACTTCACTGAAAGCAAAGCTTACCTCTTAAAGCACTAAAACAGCCACATCCTTTGAAAATTGTGCCTTGGCAGCTTCAAAAGCTGCCTTCAATTTGCTACATATATATGCACATGCAGAGAAATAATTTCAAGAAAGCTGGAAGTGCTTTCCGGCTTTCTTTGGATTTTAAGTGGTCTATTCTTTAGGGTGCATCCTTTCCCCTCTTCATCTGCAGTTTTATCAATAATGTTTCCCAAGCTCTGAGCTTAAAAAAAAACACCCTTAACTCTGCATTGGGGAGTTATAATTGGTAAAAACCATAACTAAAGATAAAAGGTAACGGTTCTACTCACACAGAGGTGGTATTCAGTAGGTTTTGACCAGTTCTGGAGAACTGGTAGCGGAAATTTTAAGTAGTTGGGAGAACTGGTAAATACCACCTCCCACTGGCTCTGCCCCCATCTATTCTCTGCGTCCCAAGTCCCAGCTGATGGGGAGGAAATGGGGATTTTGCAATAACCTTCCCCTGGAGTAGGGTGGGAATGGAGATTTTACAGTATCCTTACCCTGCCAAGCCCTCAAAGCCACGCCCACAGAAAAGGTAGTAAAAAAATTTGAATCCCACCACTGCCCTCACACATATGTGCTAGTCGTTCCTGATTCTAGGGGGTGGTGCTCAGCTCCATTTCAAAGCCGAAGAGCCAGCGCTGTCCGAAGATGTCTCCATGGTCATGTGGCCGGCATGACTAAATGCCGAAGGAGCACAGAACGCTGTTACCTTCCCACCAAAGTGGTCCCTATTTTTCTACCTGCATTTTTATGTGCTTTCGAACTGATAAGTTGGCAGAAGCTGGGGCAAGTAACGGGAGATTACTCTATTTCGTGGCACTGAGGATTCGAAACACCGAACTACTGACCTTTCTGATCAATAAGCTCAGTATCTTAGCCACTGAGCCACCACTCTTGACTAGAGCCAAGTAAAAAAAAAAAATCACAGCCCTCATTTATTAAAGAAGTGAAGGTTCTTAAAGTAAATAACACGTAGGTTTATCGTTATATTTGGCAACTTAAAATGAAATTTTCAACCAGTGAACATATAAGGTCATCATTTGACATGCATTATGTTTTAATCTGTAGAACAGTGAAATGTAGTTGTTATTGCACCCCACTATAGCAAAAGTGCAATTTAACTGTTTTAGAATAAATACATTTGAGATTATGTACATTTTTCAGTCAAGTCTGACATCTAACTTCATGAATAAAAAGATCCCATTAATCATGAATTGATAGAGTCACCTCCATTGTATTTATCATTCTTGGGAGCGAGTGAGTTGTCTCCTCTAAATAATGTTTTGAGCTGACATGTAGTAATTATACAGTAGAAATAAGCCAGTTTCCTAAAATATATTTTAGTGCAGCATATTGTTGTTTAGAGAAAACAAAGCCTCATATAATTTGCTGGGAATACAAAATAGTTACAATATGGTAAAGGCCATTCCAAAAGGTGATTTAAAAATAAATGTAGTTGCCATTAAGCTAACCAGAAAAAGCTAAGTCGCTTTGAAACTATACAGTTGTAGGAGTGGTGGGATTCAAATAATTAGGAAGAGCCGAGGTGGTGTAGTGGTTAAATGCAGCACTGCAGGCTACTTCAGCTGACTGCAGTTCTGCAGTTCGGCTGTTCAAAACTCACCGGCTCAGGGTTGACTCAGCCTTTCATCCTTCCGAGGTGGGTAAAATGAGAACCCGGATTGTTGGGGGCGATATGCTGACTCTGTAAACCGCTTAGAGAGGGCTGAAAGCCCTATGAAGCGGTATATAAGTCTAACTGCTATTGCTATTGCTAATTTAACAACCGATTCTCTGGCCTAATGAACGGCTGGGTGGGCATGGCTCAGTGGTCATGTGACTTGGTAGCCGTGGCCAACTCAACGTCACTCACGTCAATGGGCGCTTCGCCTTAGCAGTTACAATGTAATAAGGGTTGGTATTGGTATTGGTATTTTATTATTTGTATGCCGCCCTTCTCCGGGAGGACTCAGGGCGGCGAACAATTCAAAGGGGAAAAAAGGGGGAACATGAAAGACAAAATACAAATAATAAAAGTAGACAACAGTCGCACAACCATACAAGTTGAGAGGGGAGGGGAACTCATCACCCCCAGGCCTGCCGGCAAAGCCAGGTTTTGACAGCTTTTCGGAAGGCCTGGAGAGAGGTGAGGGTCCGAATCCCTGCGGGGAGTTCATTCCAGAGGGCCGGACCTGCCACAGAGAAGACCCTCCCCCGGGTAATAGCCAGGTGGCATTGGCTGGTAGATGGCACCCGGAGGACGCCAACCCTGTGAGATCTAATGGGTCTGTGGGAGGTAATTGGCAGCAGGCGGTCTCTCAAGTACCCAGATTAACCAGAGAGGCAGTTTCTGTAAGCAGATCAATAAAGATTAGGCTAGAAACAACACCAGAACGTTTCCTTCCTGCCTTCCTTACAGGATTAGCCCTGTAAAGTGGGGAAAAACACAAAATGAGAGATCTTCCAACAACCGATTCTCCCAACTGCTTAGAAAGTTAACAACCGGTTCTCCCGAATAGGTGTGAACTGGCTGAATCCCACCACTGAGTTGCAGCCAGACTGTGTCATCTTAAGAAAATAAATGAAGTTTTGGTCCATGTATTACGTTCCTCCGTTCTTGATTGCTGTATTGCTTTGAGTATAAGACACACCTTTTTTCACCCCAAAAGAGGGTAAAAATCTGGGCCTCTTGAAACCCTGCCCCACGCATCCCATGTTTTGCAAAAATGGACACATAGAAGGTTTGGGAGGCCTATAGAGTACTCCTGGGGCCTAGGGATGGCAAAAAGAAGTGAGAAAGGGCTGTTTTTCACAAAATGGGAGTGTTTTTGCCCTTCCCAGCTCCCAAGAACCCTCTGCAGGTCTTCCACACACTCTGCATGCCCGGGTTTTTGCAAAAAAAACAAACAAAACTGGGCCGTTTTTTGCTTGTTTTTGCCCTCCCCAGCCCCCAGGAGAACTCTACAGGACTCTGACAAAAAACGGGATGGGCAGAGGGTTTGGGAGGCCTGCAGAGTGCTCCTGAGGGCTGGGGAGGGCAAAGTTAGAATGGTACTGAATAAAAGTCACTTATGGCCATTTTTCCCCCATTTATGACCATTGCAGCATCACATGATCACATGATCAATAGTTGGATGCTTGGCAACTGGTTCATATTCATGGCGGTTGCAGTGTCCCTGGGCCATGTGATCACCTTTTGCAACTTTTTTGACAAGCAATGTCAATGGGAAGCCAGATTCTCTTAACCATGCTACTAACTTAACAATTTATTTATTTATGCATTTGATTTGTTAATTGTTTACAAGATAATGGGTATAATGTTTAAGAGTAAACATGAGTATGAATCAGAGGTGGGTTCCTACTAGTTCGCCCCTATTCGGTAGAACCGGTTCATCAAATCTACCGAACCAGTTAGAAAAGGTTCCACCAGTGGACCCGGAAAGCTGGCCACACCTACAGAAGAGCTTCCAAAATTTTTTGAAACCCACCACTGGCAAGGATCTTGTTAACTTGACAGCTTTAAGACTTGCATGCTTCAATGCCAGAGTTTCTGAATAGCTACTTGGACCGACCTAAGTACTAATTCATAATTTCATATCCGGTCACATGGGCGGCAAGCCACTCCCATCCGGTCACATGGGTGGCAAACCACTCCCACAAAGAAGGCCACACCAACAGAGTAGGTTCCAACAATTTCTGAAACCCACCACTTGTATGAATGAAATGGGTACAAATGAAAGGGGACAGTAGGACAGAGATGGTAGTCACAATGAGGCACACCCCTTACAGTCTTCTTAGGAATGGGGTGTAGACAGCCTAGGGTTAAAGTTATGGGGATTTGAAGATGTAACAAGGGAGTCAGGTAGTGCATTCCAGGCATTGACCACTCTGTTGCTGAAGTCGTATTTTCTGCCATCAGGTTTGGAGCGGCTTACATTGAGTTTGTATCTGTAAAGTCGCTGTGTAGTAGATCGTATGCGGTTAGTTGTGCTACAACTAGGACATGAGCCATTGGTCTTTACAAAGACTGAACGGTGTTGAAAAGGTTGGCCTTAACGGCTTCATTGATACAGTCGTTCCCCTTAGGTCTTTTTTATGGGTGGGATGGTTCTTGAGTCTTTTAAGTTTGGTGTTTACAAAATTATAGATGGTACGGGTGGATTTTGTGCGTAGGAGGTTTTTCCCTTGTCTGAGTGGTGCATTCAGCCTTTATCTGGCAGCATAAGGTGTTGTATCGGCCTTTAAAGTTAGCTATGTAGCTAGTGATTCCCTTAACGACTATGGCAAGAAAGGTAATAAAACACAACAAAGCTCACTTAACAACTCTTGCTTAGGGTTAGGGTTAGGGTTAGGGTTAGGGTTAGGGTTAGGGTTAGGGTTAGGGTTAGGGTTAGGGTTAGGGACTCAGTGTTGTTGTAAATCGAGGACTACCTGTGCTCTAATGGAACATTCCTAGTAAGCTGCAATCCTTTTACAATGCATTCACTGCATTCACTTTCAACGTCTTCCGGACAAAGGGCGCATCAAAGACACATAGTTTGCCTGCCAAACTGGAAACAATTTTATGATTTGGCAGAACTAAGAAATAAACCTTGAGCCGAGGGTATCAGCATAACACTTTATGAACTGCAGTGAAAAAGAAATTGAAGCATCTCTTAGAAACCCCATGGGTGAAGACGAAATAGAGGCATTGCTGGTAAACAGACTTATGTTGGAAATTGTATCAAGAAGAGCAGCTAGAATGCTTTTTCCCCCCCTTCCTATGTTTCCCTGGGTTGATTCAGTTCACGGGCTTCAATCTGCTTTGGAAAAAAAAAAACCTTCTTCAGTTCAAGTTCTCGTCTACGAACAGGCACATCGGAGGAGCCTCCCGCATTCAGAGATTGTGCCGAGCCTTCAATATTATCCTCTTTTCAATTTCTATTTTCATTAAAATTTGATTCTTCTTTTATAGGTTATTTTCATCTGGTGGTGAAGTACTATGGAATATCACATTATAACTTGATGAATATTAAAGGAAGTGCCAGTAGCGTCCACTTACATACCCCATATTTTTTTGCTTATTTCCTAATGCATATGCTAGATTGCCACGGAAATATATTCCGTATTTTGGGAGCTCACTCTTTAATAAGCATCCTTTATTTATCATTTGAGAAAATTATTTGTTTCTTTTGGATATAAAATGCCATTGCAATTGTAAACACAAAAGACAATTTCCCTATAAAGAATAGTGACCATTTAATTAAACTCTGCCCTTCCTCCTCATAGGCATTTCTGAATAAGAGTAGACTTCTACTTAGGATGAAAATAAGATTTCCACCAAAACAATCCTGGAACAGTTTTAAAGAATAAGCAAAGTAGAACTCCGTATCTAGGAGAATTCATAATCTTTCTTTTCCTCTGGAACCCAAAACTCTTGACTATCTTATTGTTTAATTTAAACTTGGATTTTCGTGTTCCAGACATATTGTTCCACAGATATAAACCTTTTTTTTTTACTTTTTTATAAGTTATACTGACAAGAACATAGAGCAGATGACACGATATTTAGTGTGTCTCACAGGTGGGTTTCAACCGGAATGGACTGGTACGGCTGTACCAGATGGTGAAATTCAGTGTGCCTTCCCCAAAATTAAAAAGAAAAAACTCAAAGGGCCAAAACTCCATGGACCTCTAGGTCTTTTTTCTATCATCAGTTTTCTATGTTTCTATGTTTCATCCTTATGTGAGCATGTAATCTATAGAATTCAAATAAGTATCTAGAGCAGTGATGACAAACATTTTTGGCTTGCGTGCCAAAAGCAGCGGGAACGCAGGGGGTTTGTGCGCAGGTGTGCCACACCCATAATGCAATGAGCCGAGGTGGCGCAGTGGTTAAATGCAGCACTGCAGGCTACTTCAGCTGACTGCAGTTCTGCAGTTCGGCTGTTTAAATCTCACCGGCTCAGCTTTCGATCCTTCCGAGGTGGGTAAAATGAGGACCCGGATTGTTGTTGGGGGCGATATGCTGACTCTGTAAACCGCTTAGAGAGGGCTGAAAGCCCTATGAAGTGGTATATAAGTCTAACTGCTAACTGCTAATGCGCAACCCCAGCATGCATGTGCGCATGACCAGCGCTCCCCCCATTTTTTGCAGGCTTTTTTCACCCTCCCCAAGCTCCAGAGGCTTTATAGGGAGCTTGGGGAGGTAAAAACAGCCCTCTGTCCCCCCGAAGGCCCTCCGGAGGCTTCAGGAGCTTCCCTGAAGCCTTCAGAGTGCAAAAAACCGGCCAAACTGGAAGTTCGGGAATTGACATTTGGTTTGCTCATAAGGCTGGTTTTAGCCCTCCAGATCATTCAGGGATCTTCTGGAGGCTTCCCTGTGACTTCAAGTTTGCCCATAGGGCTGGTTTTTGCACTCCGGAGGCTTCAGGGGCCTTCTGGAGGCTTCCCTATGACTTCCGGTTTGCCCATAGGACCGTTTTTTGCACTCCGGAGGCTTCAGGGGCCTTCCGGAGGCTTCCCTATGACTTCCGGTTTGCCCATAGGCCTGGCTTTTATGCTCCAGGGGCTTCAGGGAAGCTCCTGAAGCCTCCATAGGATCTTCGGGGGGGCGGGGGGCTGTTTTTGCTCTCCTCAAGCTCCTATAAAGACTCTGGAGCCTGGGGAGGGTGAAAAATGGTCTCAAAAAAGGCTGAAGTCAGCTGGCCAGCGCACACATGCCAGCTGGCCAGCTAACAGGGCAACGCTGGCGTGCCCTGACAAATGGTTCCATGTGCCACCTGTGGCACACGTGCCATAGGTTCTCCATCCCGTATCTAGAGATACTGGCTGTAGCTTAGTTTGGGCTAATAAAATTACTGATACTGTTGTCTAGGTTTTTGAGAACTGTCTTCAAGAATCTTTTAACTACCTTTTTTTTTTCTTTTAAGAAAAGCATGGCCAAATTTCAATAGCCAAATTTCTTGTTTTGAAGGGGTTAGTTTAAAATTGGAGTAAAAAATAATTCCCTGCAGAAGCTTATATTTCAAAACATGTGCTGTTCTAAGATCAGGGTCTATGCACATGACTTTCTTGCTTTTATATAGCAAGTCATATTGTATATGTTATGTTTCCATAATCTGATGCCAGAATTGCAGTGCTGATATAAAGGCATGACTGATGCTTCTATGTAGCATGGAGCCCTGACTCTTTAAGCCAAAATAAGGAGAAAGAGTCTGCTCTATGGCTAGATGTTCCTAGCAACCTTTCAGTGCATCATAGGATGGTGGAGGGAAAAATATAGAATGGGTTTCTAAGCATCACTCTGAATACTTTGCATATTCATATAAATGAGTCAGTGGTGGGATTCAAATAATTTAACAACTGGTTCTCTGCCTTAATGACCAGTTGGGTAGGCATGGCTTAGTGGTCATGTGACTGGGTGGGTGTGGCCAACTCAACATCACTCACATCAATGGGCACTTTGCATCAACTGTTACAATGTAATAAGAGTTAACCGGAGGCAGTTTCTGTAACCAGGGCAATAAAGATTAGTCTAGAAACAACACCAGAATGTTTCCTTCCTGCCTTCCTTTAGAGGGATCAGCCCTGTAAAGTGGAAAAAAACAAAAGGAGATTTCTTCCATCAACCAGTTCTCCGAACTGCTTACAGCCGATTCTCCCATATGGGTGCGAACTGGCTGAATCCCACCACTGAAATGAGTGTAAGGATAAGTAACAGCTGATAGTGGAAGTAGAGCCAATCAGGAAAGCAAATTAGGCCATAAAGGTACAGGTTCCCCTTGCACATATGTGCTACTCGTTCCCAACTCTAGGGGGCAATGCTCATCTCCGTTTCAAAGCCGAAGAGCCAGTGCTGTCCGAAGACGTCTCCGTGGTCATGTGGCTAGCATGACTAAACGCCAAAGGTGCACGGAACGCTGTTACCTTCCCACCAAAGGTGGTCCCTATTTTTCTACTTGCATTTTTACATGCTTTCGAACTGCTAGGTTGGAAGAAGCTGGGACAAGGAATGGGAGCTCATTCCGTTATGCGGCACTAGGGATTTGAACCACCGAACTGCCGGCCATTCTGATCGACAAGCTCAGCATCTTAGCCACTGAGCCATCACATCCCTTTTAAATTAAGCCATAGAGTGAGGGAATTGGGAACAAATCAGAACATGTTAATATGTGACCCAAACGCCACTCTGTTCCATACACATTGATAGGAATCCAAAGCCTTCTAGAATACAATAGAATCTTTTCTCCCTCCCTACCCTGCAAGACTAGGGATTCTCCAGAACTATTCAGAGATGTCTGAAGAGACCCAGCATCAATGAAATCTTGATTCCTCAGAATAATTAGAGCATTGAAAGACAGCAAAATGGATTAGACTATCCTAAAAGAAGATAAACTGATTCCATGGTCTGCAGGACAATTCATTCTATGTTGAAACGTTGTAGATCCCATGTGCACATCTCCAAATCAGTCTCTTTATTGAGAGCGATATTGAGGCAAAGCAACGTGCAATCCCATTTCTGAAGCTTATGTGAAGATACATCATAAAAATCAGTATGTAGATTGTGGGTTTCATTTTCGTGGCACGACAAAACCGCGGTCCACTAAAGCGCACCCGATTAAAGCGCGTCGCTGATGTCATCAGCAGTGCGACAACAACGACCGCGGAGAAAAAAGCAAGCCGATTCACGTAAAGGTAAGGGTTAGGTTTAGGTTTAGGGTTAGGGTTAGGGTTAGGGTTAGGGTTAGGGTTAGGGTTAGGGTTAGGGTTAGGTTAAGGGTTACGTTAAGCGTTCGGGTTAGGTTAAGGGTTAGCGTTAGGTTTAGCGTTAGGTTAAGGGTTAGGTTTAGGGTTAGGTTTAGGGTTACGTTAAGCGTTCGGGTTAGGTTAAGGGTTAGCGTTAGGTTTAGCGTTAGGTTAAGGGTTAGGTTTAGGGTTAGGGTTAGGGTTAGGTTAAGGGTTAGGTTTAGGGTTAGGTTTAGGGTTAGGTTAAGGGTTAGGTTTAGGGTTAGGTTTAGGGTTAGGTTTAGGGTTAAGTTTGGGGGGGTTAGGTTTAGGTTTACGCATTAATTTTAGCTTTACCGCTCACAGCGTGCTTTTTTCGTCGCGCTGTGATGACGTCAGGTACACGGTTTCGTCGAGCGCGCTTTAGTCGACCGCGGTTTTGTGGTGGAACCTTTATTTTATACAATACGTTTTTTTGGTGTATATTTTTTTCCCCTGAATATAGTTGAATTGGTCATTAGGATTCTCTATTTTCTCCTTTAGGATTTTAACTGCTATCCATCAGTGACAGTGTGAACAAATGACAGGTTACACTCATTTCTACCGCAACGTTCCTTGTTGACAAGTGGGGGCTTCTTCCTTTATTTATAGCCTACATAGGAAGAGATATGACTAGCTTAACAGTCACTCTGTGCAATGACACTTCCACATCTCCATGGAAACAGTACATCAGCACATCTCTTGATGGTCATTATTAAACACGGCCACTGTTATTATCCAATAATAAACAGTCTTGCTCTTCAAGATAGCTGGGCCCATCTGTTAGAAATGAAGTGGTTGTGAATTTATAATTCAGTCATGCTGAGAAATCCATTAGAATTCTTTTTCTGGACTCTTGCAGTTTAAACAGCACAGTTGTTTCTATGTATTACACAAGCATATCAGAGGGTATTACAGTCATAAATGATAAACTCCTGTGATCAATTGTTCCAGGTTTTTATGCAGATTTCTGTATCTGTTTTGTTAAGGAATCTGTATATTTGCATCATGTAACCTTCAAGGACCCCTCTGCTATCTCTATCTTGTAACCTTCAAGGACCCTTCTGCTATCTCTCTATCCCCTCTGCTACAGTATCTTATTTGGGTTACAAAACTCTGCATGACCACTGGATGGCAAGCTGAAAATAACACTTTGCTTCCATCTAGTGGTCAGTCAATTTTTTGCAACCCAGATATATTACCAATGACTAATTCTCAGAATTTCTCCCCCATCATTAACATGTGACTGTTAGTGAAGCCATTCAGATTTTCAAAATATTAAAAAAAAATACACTCTGGCAATGCTGCAGAAAACCATAAGTACAGGAAACACTCAACAGGTTGTTGAGTGTTTCAAATGTGATTGGAACACTCAACAAGGTGACTACAGTATGTGTGTGTTTCTGTTTCTGTGTGTGTGTGTGTGTGTGTGAAAGAGATAGACAGACAGATAGAGAGAGGGAGAGAGACAGACAGACACACACTCACGCACACAGGGAGAGGGAGGAGAAAGATACAGAGAGAGTGAGAGAGAGAGAGACAGACAAACACAGAGAGGGAATGATAGAGAGAGACACAGAGGGAGGGAGGGAGAGAGACAAAGATCCACAGAGAGAGACAGACAGATACAGAGAGAGAGAGAGAAAGAGAGAAAGAGAAAGAAAGGAAGAAAGAAAGAAAAAGGAAAAAGAAAGTGGGAGAGAGAGATGAAAGAAAGAAAGAAAAAGGGAGAGAAAGACAAAAGGAAGGAAGGAAAGAGAGAAAGAGAGAGAGAGAGAGAGAGAAGTAAAGAAAGAAAGAGAGAGAGAGAGAGAGAGAGAGAGAGAGAGAAAGAGAGAGAGAGAGAGAGAACTTATGACCACAATTGAGCCAAAAATTTTGGTTGCTAAGCAAAAGCGTTGTTAAGTGAGTTTCATCACATTTTCCAAGTTGGCCATGCCCACCTGGTCACATGACCACTAGCCACTCCCACAAAACAGGCCACAGCTACAGAATAGGTTCTAAAAAAAAATTGAAACCCACCACTGCCTCTACATCTCTTCTCACACCTCTAGAGACAATACGGTTCCTCAAAATGCCCAACAGCAGTGCCAGGAAACAGCAAAAATTGCCAGCAGGCAAAATCTTTATTAGAACTAATTACAGCTATTATCTGACCATGGATTTTGGATATATTCCTCCTTGTGAGTCAATGTGGCTTCCTTAACTTTTTTCTGTAAAACAGAGCAATATTGTAGATGTTCAGTTATCTAACGTGATGTCTCCATCAAATCCAGGTCAATGATAAAGCAAGCAGATTGTAAACAGCTTGCTAAAATGACTTAATTTTGTTTTTTAGTCTGGATCCTGGCTATAGTTTCATCAAAATTCTGATTAACTTAGCAAGCTTCCCACATGAAAGACCTCTTCACATCAGCTAGCGGCTTGTATTGTGTTGTTTTTACAAACTGCGATGATGTCTACAGGAAAGGATATCTTGCCACACTTTGTCTGATTTCACTGATATTCAGTAGAAGATGCTGCCTTAAAGTATACACACTCTATTCCAAGGACGAATATTCTTTATCTTTTTTTTATCTTTTATTGGGATTTATAGGCCGCCCTTTTCCCTGAGGGGACTCAGGGCGGCTTACATTCATAGGGAAAGGGGGGGTGCAATATAAAGACATAAACAATATGTGAATAAAATAAACAGTAAAAACACAACTTTCATTCAACACTCAACACTCGGGCGGGGTGAATTAGAAACTTATCCCCAGGCCTGACGGGATAGCCAGGTCTTAAGGGCTGTGCGGAAGGTCTGGACGATGGTGAGGGTGCGAATCTCGACGGGGAGGTCGTTCCACAGGGTCGGAGCTGCTACTGAAAAGGCTCTCCTCCGCGTAGTCGCCAGTCGGCATTGACTGGCGGATGGAATTCGGAGGAGGCCCAATCTGTGCGATCTAATTGGTCGGAGGGAGGTAATCGGCAGGAGGCGGTCTCTCAAGTACTCAGATCCACTACCATGGAGGGCTTTAAGAGCCAAGGTGGCGCAGTGGTTAAATGCAGCACTGCAGGCTACTGCTAGATCAGCAGGTCAGCGGTTCAAATCTCACCGGCTCAGGGTTGACTCAGCCTTCCATCCTTCCGAGGTGGGTAAAATGAGGACCCAGATTGTTGGGGGCAATATGCTGACTCTCTGTAAACCGCTTAGAGAGGCCTGAAAGGCCTATGAAGCGGTATATAAGTCTACTGCTATTGCTATTGCTATTGCTTTAAAGGTGGTAAGTAATACCCTGAAGCGCACCCGGAGATCGACAGGTAGCCAGTGCAGCTCGCGGAGGATAGGTGTTATGTGGGCGAACCGCGGTGCGCCCACTATCACTCGCGCGGCTGCATTCTGGACTAACTGCAGTCGCCGAATGCACTTCAAGGACAGCTGTTTACTCGGAATGCAAATCCTTACTCATTCAGAGTTGGCTATATTGCAACCAGCGTGTAGTTTGCTAGCCACCTTGAGTTGCAATACTTTCTCCACTTTACGCGTAATTTGTTCACGGAAATAAACAAAAGGAAGGCGGGGGGGATGTGTAATTCTGGGGATGGGGTAAGGATCCTTTTATGCAGATTGTCAACCTCTTTTAATTTCAGGGTCTTTGTGTGTGTGTGTGTGCCTTTTTCCTTCTGTGTTGTAAACTTAAATTAGTTTCTCTTCCTCCAATTACACTTGAATTGCACCTCCCTCCTGCACTTGGATTGTAATTGAAGGAAGCTAAATGACCCACTACAATCCCATTTATCTTTAAGGCAAGATAGCCGCTTGTGCGAGTTTCCCTCCAATTCTGGTCACTGAAGCATTTTACTGGGTCTGATTAGTCCCATCGAGTGGGAGCATCATCATCTTGTCAGTTCAAAAGTGTCATTAAACTGGGGTAAGCTGTGGTCAACGCATGAGCTGGGAATATGTAAATTCCCTGGCAGTAGGTATATCCTTCATCCAGTCAGCTTGCTCCCACTCGCTGTTAACTCTTTCACACACACTCTCTCTCTGCAGCAGGCAGGATTATTTGCGTTTGTGTTTGGGGGAAGGAGTGTCCTTGGGTGTGTGTACATGTGTGTTCTGACCTCCCCTTCTTCGCTCATTCAAAGACGACAGGCAGACAGACTTAAAAGGAAATAACTTTATCAGTCCTCGGTTCAGACTGGCTGCGAGCCCGAAATGAACATAAATAAAGTCTCTGGCAAGAAGATAACAGAATGCAAAAACAAAGATCTCTTACGGCCAAACCAGGTGTACAGAAAGAAAGCAAATCACTTCTCCAAGTGCCTCTCACAAACAAACCACGACCGATGAACAATGAACCATGAACGAACGACGAACGTTGACTTCTGCAACCAGGGCATGGCACCATCCGTCCTTTTATCTCCAGAAGATGACACTAATGAGCCCCAGCTGCATTAGCCAAGGTGGCCCAGTGGTTAAATGCAGCACTGCAGGCTACTGCTAGATCAGCAGGTCAGCGGTTCAAATCTCACCGGCTCAGGGTTGACTCAGCCTTCCATCCTTCCGAGGTGGGTAAAATGAGGACCCAGATTGTTGGGGGCAATATGCTGACTCTCTGTAAACCGCTTAGAGAGGCCTGAAAGGCCTATGAAGCGGTATATAAGTCTACTGCTATTGCATTGTTAATCCTGCATCCCGACTCAACTCACAGCAAACTTCTGCTGAGTCACAACATATGTGTATGTTTCAGGTTTATGTGAAATTGCATTTTGAAAACCCCGGGATAGGGCAGAACATATGCTATGCTGCAAATTTCTGTCCTCTCTTTTCTAACATTTCTAACTCTAACATTTTGATAGGGAGTGAATTGTGGATTAAAATTTAAAAATTCTCAAGGATAGGAATGGTGGGTTTGTTAAGATACGATTGAGAAATATATCAGTGTTCCACCTTTCATGATGCTATCATTGACCCTGGTCTGGAGCTTCCCTGGGTTCCAGTACCCCAGTGAAATCTCTAGTGAAATCTCATCTGTTGTGGCCCAGCAGGAGCCATTGGAGCTGCCACCAGACTCTGACAGCGAGGGACCTTATGAGTCGGCTCTGGAGGATGTGGAGGACCGTGGACAGGGTTCCGACTCTGAGCTGGGCACAGAGAGGCTGGTTGGCCACCAGGAGGCATCTGAGCCTTGAACCAGTGGGGAGGAGACAAGGGAGAGTGAGCCGGAAGCCAGTAGTGAGTTGTTCCTGGATGCACGCCATCGAAGAGCTAATAGGCGTCAGGAACAATTACGCAATTACAGGAGGTGATTGCACTCAGCTGGTGGTCATTAGGCTCCTCTCCAGACTATAAAAAGCTACTTGTGCACACGGCCCTCTTTGCAGAAGTCAACACAGAATCGAATGTCGGAGAACTTTGTATGAGCTTGGCAGGCTGGATTGCTGCCAAGCCTTATCTGTGTTTATTGCTGCCCAAGCTTGTCTGTGCTGGGTTGCTGCCAAGGACCTGTTTGTCTGTTAATTAAATGCCGTAATTTATCTCTGACTTGGAGTGTGCTTTGGTGTGGAACGAGGGGGGGGGGTCAGAACAGTATCAGGAGAAATTCCTCCTATGGGCCACTGTCAGTTCAGAAAGAATGCAGAGAGATATGCAATAGGGAAAAAAAGATCTATTCCCTTAAGATAAGATTAAGGTAAAGCCTTGTGGAACACCCTTCCCACTGAGATCCAACAGGTTTCCCACCCTCCTGGCCTTTCAGAAGGTCTTGAAAAAGGTGGACATTCCCACAAATGAGGGAGTGGGTAGAATGAAGCTGGAAACCAGCAAGACGGAGCATTGATATGTGAGAAAGTGTTGTTATGGGGAACCAGACCTTGTTATTTGATATTTTTATTGTTTTCTGGAGAGCTAATTAGGTGTGATCGTTAAGGGAGCAGGCTTGAAACTAGGAGACTGTGAATTATAGACCTGCCTTAGCCACAAAACCAGCTAGGAGCCGAGGTGGCGCAGTGGTTAGAGTGCAGTACTGCAGGCCACTTCAGCTGACTGCTATCTGCAGTTCGGCGGTTCAAATCTGACCGGCTCAAGGTTGACTCAGCCTTCCATCCTTCTGAGGTGGGTGAAATAAGGACCCAGACTGTGGGGGCGATACGCTGACTCTGTAAACCGCTTAGAGAGGGCTGAAAGCCCTATGAAGCGGTATATAAGTCTAACTGCTATTGGCATTGCCGAAAGGGCTGAAAGCCCTATGAAGCGGTATATAAGTCTAACGGCTATTGCTATTGCTAGGTGACCCTGGCCCAGTTGTTCTCTCTGAGGCCTAGGAAGGAGGCAAGGGCAAATCACTTCTGAACATCTTGCCAAGAAGATTGCAGGGATTCTCTAGCAGTTGCCAAGAGTTATAGTGACTTGAAAGCAGGGATGAACCGCTACCGGTTCGGGTGAACCGGTATTACTGACGATCAGCTAGGTGACAACCATATCAGCTGAGAGACACTATTTATATTAGCTAGAATCATAGGATTTCCTGCTTTCTAGCTAATCTAAATTGCACGGCACAGTAGATTCCCCCCCCCCTGCTGTTCTACTTACCTTTGCAGACTAGGAATGCTTCAAAATGTTCCTTTTTTAGCACTGCAGGGGTTCGGTAGTAGACTCACTGAACTGGTAGCAGACTCCAAAAGATTACACTGCTGCTTGAAAGCATTAAAAAATAGTGTTTGGTGAGCCACCCAGGATTGTTGTTCATAACATGGATAGCTATATACTTTTTTAAAAAAATAAGTAGGCAAACAATTAAAACCTGGGGGAGGTTGTTGAGAAGATGGTTATACTACAGCTCCAGAGATTCTTGGATCAAACTGATTTGACGGACCTTTACAGTTGCAGCTGAGGACTGGCTATGGAATGGAAATAGCATTGGTTGGGCTTTTTGACGATATCCGATGAGAGCGGAATGGGGATCGTGTGTTCATCCTTACTCTATTTCACTTCTTGGAGGCTTTCAATACCATCAACCATGGTATTCTTCTGGAGGAGATTTCGGGGTTAGGAGTGGAGAGTGCTTTATTTTCCGGGTTTATCTGTGCCGATTTGCTGCCAAGGACCTGTCTGTCTGTTAATTAAATGCCGTAACTTATCTTTGGCTCGGAGTGCGTGTTGGTGTGGGACGAGGGGGGTCAGAACAGATAACGTTCACATATATTTGAAAAATTCCGAGCCAATTATTCTAAATGCACAGATGGAGAAAAGGAGTTTTCCCTTTTCACTTATTTCTTTTTTGAACGGAGATATTGTGTTTCAAGGACAACATTGCTTTTTGTCAATTTTTCAGATCCCGGAGGATGTTGCTGTCAGTACTAAAAGAAATGTACTGAGATGGCTAACTGCAGCCCGTTCCTCTACCATAGTTTTCTTTCCTGGAATGACATTTAAACATTTCATATTTACTGTGCAACCCAGGCTATCAAAAACAATTTCCAAAAGGAAGAGAAATCTGTTTAAAAATCATATCCCGCTGAGCTATCAGATAAAAGGCACTTAAAAATAAATTTTGTTTATTACAGTGCAAAGTTTAGCTAGGTTTGCTGATTGTGGGTGCAATCAGAGCAAATGAGGTCACGTGTCACGTAATCTCTTGATACTTATCTTCCAGAGAGGGTCTAGGCTTTGCTAGTTATTCAGGACTTAATATCTGTTTAATGCTGATTCTCTATCACCACAAGCACAATGAACACATGTCAAGTTATCAGTACAGTCTCATGGAGTGTGGCTTTGATGATTCAATCAAAACCATGCATTTGTAAGTAACTCAAAGCTTTAAATTGCAGACTGATTAACTGAAGGCAAAATGCGCAGAAGCATCCAGATGGGCGGGCAGAACCTCCCATCACCGCTATGACTGGTTTGCCGGATCCCGGCTGAACCAGGAACAACCCACCTCTGGTACAACTCAATTTCCAGAAGCGGCAGGCAGATACACACATTGGCCCACTGCACATGCAAAGGCTGTGTGTCTGCGCATGCTGTCCCACCACTTGCACAAAGTCTTTGTGCGCATGTGCATTGGCCCACTGCTCATGCAGCCCAGTTCCCACCCCCCTCCAAGCAGTAGTGGGTTTCAAAAATTGTTCGAACCTACTCTGTGGGTGTGGCCTCCTTTGTGGGAGTGGCTTGCCGCCCATGTGACCAGATATGAAGATGCCGACGACACTTGTCAGAACCACCTTAAATTACCTCACACACAGCACTGGCATGCATAAGAATAGGATGTAAACTTGTTTTTTAAAAGGCATCTTTGGTTTGCGTTAAAACAACTTCAACACACGCAATGTTCTGATTGCACCACAAACGCAGTAGTCATCCTTACCTTTCACAGAGGCAATTGAGTTTTATAAATATGAGCATGATAGTGTAGAATAATCATATCCAAGGACCAGTGGTGGGTTTCAAAATTTTTTGTGTGTGGCCTGCTTTCCGGGTCCACTGGTGGAACCTCTTCTAACCGGTTCGGTAGATTTGACGAACCGGTTCTACCGAATAGGTGTGAACTGGTAGGAATCCACTTCTGCCTACAAGCCAGGCTGCCAAGCCACAAAAGTTGGGGACTGCTGCTATAGTCAATTCTCATTTGAGCTCTAAGGTTAACATTAGACATCATAAGTGTCCCAAGAGGGTGGGAAAAGGTGAATATGCTGTTTGCATAAACTGGGAAAAGCAAGCAAATCAGAAGGGCATTGCAAGGAATAGCAGGGATAAGAGTTGATCTTAGGTCTCATGGGAACCACAGATCACTATTATGTATGCCGGGGTGCTGTATTGTTAGTTAATGTAGTGGACATCGGCTCTCGAAAGTGTCCTCTCATGAATCTGTTGGTGCCAGTCCAGTTCTAAGAAGAGCAGTTTCTACTTTTCAATGTGGTAATGCCATCCCTTATGGCTAATGTGTCCCCTACATTCCCTGTGGAAATATCAGAGACAAAATTTAATCACATTGGCTGTAGATCAAACATTGATTGTGGAACTTGATCTGTAGCAGCAGATTTGAGGTCTGCAATCTACTTACGTCAGAAAAAGGAGCCAACACCATGAGATTTCAAGAGAAGACAGGCTTTATTTTGAACGCGTTCAAGAGTTCAGTCAGATTGGCATCAAAACTGAACTGCCTAGTTATCCCCTGGCAGAGATTTTATACTTTTTAATTGATCATTACAAATCAGGAGGCGTCACAAGAGGCGTATACATCTTAAGGTCATAACTTTGCTTAGGTCAGTAAAAGACATTTTGGGAAAGTTACAAATACATGATTCTCATAAAATCCCAAGTTATAATAGGGAAGTGAATCTTGGTTACTCATGAAGCAGACAGGAAGATTGCTAAAGTATTGCTAAAATATTGGGTAAATATTGCTAAAATATCGCTGATTACAAGTTAAAATCATGCTGAGTCTAAGTTGACATTTAGAAAAATACGTAGACTGTCACAATTTTGCAGGCTGTCATAACTATTTTTAGTGGTTTCTGTCCACCCAGGCTTCCTGTTTTTCAAAGCTTACATTTTTAAGTTCCCCTATTTTAGAGAGAGAGGAGAAAAGAAGGAATTTCTTAAGTAGATCAGAAGTGAGCTGTGATTTCTTTCTGACATTAAGCATTTTAAAAGTGATAATATTTAGCCTGTTAGAATCACCTAACCTGATTAATTATTGGGGGGTTCACCTGTGTACCCCTTTCTGCATCAGATCTATAGCCATTGCCAAAGCACAATCTCTTAGATTTTTTTCAGGTTCAGGTTAGAAGGCTGCTGTGTAAAAAGTAAGGAGAGGAGTTTCAGTTGCAAGGGGATGTTGTCTTGTTAGTTTATATTTCTTTTGTTCATTGCAGTTTATATTGCTTGGGCAAAGTTCTGTAGTTCCCATTTTGTAACAATAAAGTATGGTTGCATTGTTAGATTTCTGTTATTCCATTTCCTGCTACCAACATAGTGATAAGAAGCTCTCTTTCATGGTTTATTAAACAAACCTGAATTGAGTAAACAGAAGTACCTCTAAGGCTCTGCATAATTCAAGCTTAACTTTTAGGCAATAAATTGTTTAATACGGTAAGATCGAGCAAAAACAAACAGAAGTAAAAGCACTTACAAAAAATACTCTAAAGGTAAGAAACTGGAGAAAAATACAATAAAGGCTTCATGTAATGGACTAACAGGAGAAGAGGAAGGAAAATTACTATCAAATCCAAATGGGATTTTACACTTGTTCGTTTTACATTGTTTTACACATCTTATGCATGTGCAAAATGGCAAATACGCATTGTATTTTCCATGTCTAAAATGAGGAATAGAATTTGAGAAATGTGCAGAAACATACCATGCATGGACAGTTGTTGTTCAGTTCTTCCAAAGTCCACAAAACCAGGGCTTGTTAAATTAAATCTTACTGTATGGTTAGAATTTTAAAACATATTTTTTTAAAAAAAACCAGTTCCAACAAAGATCATTAATGTTCTCTATAAAATCTATGGGTCTCTTCTCCTCTGAATAGTTTCTGTCAAACTTGTTCCTTAAAAATATATTGTCTTTTGACTATATATTCACCTCTTGCCCTTGGCTTGTATTTGATCTGGCATCTGATTGCCAGTCTGTCAGGGCTTCGGTCTATTGTCCCTAGCCGTTTGACCCCCATTTTCCTTTCCCAAAATGTCAGGGCTGAAGCTGGCAAAGCATGAAAAGCAAGGTGACTTTGATCAGATAAGACTGTTATATAAGCATGTGTAACTGTCCTTCATGCTCCAGAGCAACCAAAAGTCTATGAAAGAAACCTAGAATTTAGACTTGAGAGCTGATGTTTGTGTGTTTGTGTGTTTGTGTGTGTGTGTTTGTGTGTGTATCAGTGGTGGGTTTCAAAAAATGTTCGAACCTACTCTGTGAGTGTGGCCTCCTTTGTGGGAGTGGCTTGCTGGCCATGTGACCTGGTGGGAGTGGCTTGCCAGCCATGTGTTCTCTCTCTCTCTCTCTCTCTCTCTCTCTCTCTCTCTCTCTCTCTCTCTCTCTCTCTCTCTCTCTCTCTCTCTCTCTCTCTCTCCTCTCTCTCCCCTTCCTTTTGTCTCTCTGTCCCTTTTTCCTTTTTTTCTTTCATCTCTCCCTTTTTCTGGTTGTGCTTTTTGACAATATCTGATGAGAGCGGAATGGGGATAGTGTGTTCAATAGCAATAGCAATAGCAATAGCAGTTAGACTTATATACCGCTTCATAGGGCTTTCAGCCCTCTCTAAGCGGTTTACAGAGTCAGCATATTGCCCCCAACAATCCGGGTCCTCATTTCACCCACCTCGGAAGGATGGAAGGCTGAGTCAACCTTGAGCGGGTGAGATTTGAACCGCCGAACTGCAGATAGCAGTCAGCTGAAGTGGCCTGCAGTACTGCACTCTAACCACTGCGCCACCTCGGCTCTATATATCTGAATCTGAAGAGGTATGAATCAAGCCACCATGTCTGCATGAAGCCCACTCCTATTTTTAAACACTCCTGGAGAAGACCACATGTTCCAGGATAATGATGGTTACCAATTCTCTTGCAACTTCATGATTCAGTGCCAGAGTTACGTAGGTGGCAGCCTGGATGAATCAATTAACCCAGACAACGAGTCAGCCAGCCCAGCATGTGGAGCATGATAAATGACTTCACCAGTCTAGGATCCTGCAGCCAAAACAGCAGCAGGAGATGCAGCTCTTCAGTGTCAAACTCCTTTCTCCCTGCCTGTCAAAGATAAGAATCTTGCAGCTTTTTAAAACTGCCTTCTTCTTAGAAAGAGGCTTATTAGAGCATGCCCAGTGCAGAGAAAGGGAACGGGGGGGGGGGGGGGGGAAGTGGTCATACTAGAATGTCAAAATAGCTGGGGAAGAAAAGGTAAGAGGTGCACTTTGGACCTCAAGATGGCAGATTTTCAGGAAATCATGGGGAAACATCATGCATTGAAATCATAAGATCATGTTTCAAATGCCAACTCACCCTGGTTTCTGTCTGCATGATAATGGGACATGATCTGTTGGTGTCTACTGAAAATGAATCAAGAGATCAGAGGTGGGTTCCTACCAGTTCGCACCTATTCGGTAGAACCAGTTCGTCAAATCTACCAAACCGGTTAGAAGAGGTTCCACCAGTGGACCCGGAAAGCGGGCACACCTACAGAAGAGGTTCCAAATTTTTTTTGAAACCCACCACTGGTCCTTGGATATGATTATTCTACACTATCATGCTCACATTTATAAAACTCAGTGCCTCTGTGAAAAGTAAGGATGACTACTGCGTTTGTGGTGCAATCAGAACATTGTGTGTGTTGAAGTTGTTTTAACACAAACCAAAGATGCCTTTTAAAAAACACAAGTTTACATCATATTCTTATGCATGCCAGTGCTGTGTGTGAGGTAATTTAAGATGGTTCTGACAAGTGCCGTCGGCATCTTCATATCTTGTCACATGGGCGGCAAGCCACTCCCATCCGGTCACATGGGCGGCAAGCCACTCCCACAAAGGAGGCCACACCCACAGAGTAGGTTCAAACAATTTTTGAAACCCACCACTGCAAGAGATGCTCTTGAATTGCCTTAAATGTCTTTTAAGGGATTGGGTCTGAACTGGTGTTTTCTGGTTCTAGTAAGAGTAGAACAGCTAACAGAATTGTGCAATTCAATAGCCCAGGGACAACTCAGGATAATGTTGTGTCTATACTGGACCTTTAAATACCCAAACTGTGCATCACAGATAAGAACTCAAAAGGAGTCTGTGTACTTTGATAATGAGATAATAGCAACGGCAATGAAAATGGATTAGCCTCAATAACATGTCTTTGCACAGATGGAGCAATAATAATAAAGTGCATGTAATTTATTTGCAGAATTGTGGTCAGTCACTCTTGTAAATGCATTTGAAAATTGAATACGTATGTTCCATGCACCAAATGATTCTGTAACTGGCTGTAATAATACAATTATTTAAGAGCATTTCTTTAATTACGAAGGGAAAAAAAATACCTTGAGTTAAAGCAAGCATTTCATTTTAACTAGACGGTGGATCTAATGTTTACGTAATATGGTTTATCTTGAATATTTAAAAAGCACGTTTAAATTAAGCTTGTTTGTAGTTACAATGTTTTATTTTTTTTATTACTGTGTTTAATTTAAGCTACTATTTCCCTTGATTTTCTTAAGGACTAAAACTCAAAATTCTCAACAAAAATTTCTTCCTTCCTTCCTTCCTTCCTTCCTTCCTTCCTTCCTTCCTTCCTTCCTTCCTTCCTTCCTTCCTTCCTTCCTTGTTGGAATCCATTCCATGTGTGTGTGTGTGCAGGGCAGTTTCTGCTGTCTGAAACACACACACACAGGGATGCAAAAACATGGCCATGAGTGTGGCGGTCACCCATGGCCCAGGGCATGCGCAGCCACGCTGAACCACATAGGAAAAAACAAACTCCTAAAGAACATAATATCCTGATAGTACTCCATAACATCCTGATAGTTCAGAACATAACATCCTGATAGTCCACTCTAGATGTGCCTTACCAATGACGCCCAGGATTTGACCATATATAGACAGAACTTCCCTGAGCAGTAGATTAGCAATTGTAATTTGACAGGCTGTCTTAAATCACATGCTGATTGCTCCTCCTTCCTTTGTCCTATCTCAATAAAAGGGGCTCTCAGGGTCCAATCTGGGTCGCCTCATCCCGAGAAGGCTCATGTCCGTGTCTTTTCTCAACATTGGCTTCATGAGCGACCCAAGGGTACGTCACACTTCCTTCCTTCCTTCCTTCCTTCCTTCCTTCCTTCCTTCCTTCCTTCCTTCCTTCCTTCCTTCCTTCCCTACAAATTATGACTTTGAAATAATAATTTCAATGACATTGACACAATTTAAAGCATAAACAAAATGTTAGAAAACAAGCTTTAAACCATATGAGGCTAAGTTAAAAGCAACACCGTTATGAATAGCTGAATAAGGCAAAATGAAGAAGGTGAAGGTTTCTACCCACAGCTTGAACAAAACTTGACAGAAAGACTGCCTTAAAAAAAAAGTCGCAGACAAAATCTTCTTCCCAAGTAGAGAAATTGATCAAGTCAGACATTTTATTCTTTCCAAATCAAAGGGATGTTGGAAAGAAATTAGGGGGATCGGCACTTGGTCTGTCTGTCAGTAGGATAATTCTCCGGAAACTAAAGAGAATAGGACCAAATTTAGTATGTCAAACAAAGGTCGCAAAAGAAAAATCAAGTTAAAAAATGAGCTGGGGAACCAGTACAGCCTGAATCTATTCATAAATGGAAGAACACTAAAAAAATACTCAATTTTTTTTCCAGTCAGGAGGAGGGCTTTAGTGGGTAATTGATGCCTACATAAAGACAAGGGGGCAAGGTTTGATTCTCTTCCCTCACCCCACCCCATTTCTTATCTGCTATTTTCTAGGTGAGATCTGCCAATTTGGGGAGATCCCTGTACTATAGGCATAAAACAATAAAGTAGCTAGTTTGGATACTACACATGTGAATGTGGTTGTTTGAGCCTGAAATCTTATTTACTGATGTACTGTAATATAGTTACATTCTAATTAAGTAATTAAGGAAGTAAACATGGACATATTTATTGGCAAGGCAGGATGAATATTTAAATCTTACTGAAATCAGAGGAGTAAGCATAATTAACCCTTTGCTCAATTACGGATAATATGTGTCTTATCTAAAGGCCTTCAAATGCAAGCAGAAAACATTTTGAGATATAATATAAACCAACACAGTTCTTACGATGGTCTCATTTTTAATGAACATAATAAGGCTGTGTCAGAGTTAATGAGCACATTAACAGAATACAGGGAAATATATCCCCCTTTTCAATGAAAATATAAGCATGGCTAATTAAAAGTTGTATTTCTGCCGTTTATAATAAATAATAGAAAACCCTTTGGATAATCTACATGCATTGCTTGAAGACATTTAAAAACCAAAACGGAATAATCATATAATTCCTACTCTTTCAATGGAAACCCTGTTGAATAATGCTGAAAGACAAAGGGGACTGGAACAAGAGAAAACACATTTGGGGAAAAAAGTAGTAAGGAGAAGCTTTAAAAATAAAACTACAATTTATTTTTAAGCTATAAAATTGATCAGTGTACCGAAATACGTACTAAAAAGCACAAATGATAGCAAAAAAGAAAAAGAAAAAAAGTACTGGTAATTTTTAATTTCAGTGAAAAATTCCTAAGCAGATTTATATTCTCCCTCATTTCATAAAGTAAATATGCATAATTTAATTCAGTAGTTTTTATAGGGTAATTATTTGCACAATATTATCTTATATTAGATTTTACCCTTGTCACACATTTAAAAAGGTCACATTGAAGACAGATGATTCTGGAGAGAAATTGCTCATCTGGTCACTAATTTGACCCCAACTTGATAGTAATTAATCAAATGTCATATTTCATTAAGGAGAAACAGCTTTCTCTAACTTTATTGAAAACTTGCACTTTATTATATTAGCATATAATTTATTTTATTTTTATGAAATTTGTAAGGCCACCCAGCTCTTTAGTGGCCCCATGTTCTGCTTTTCTACATGGTGATAATATGTTCTGCACAACATTTCATGTAGTAGAGTAGAACTGAACACTTCTAGCATCTGCATCAGCATTACCACAAAGAAAAACGGCAAATTATTAACTTTTCTTAATGATAAAGAAGTTTAGCTTCATGAGAAAAAAAATTTATCAAGGGGAAAAAAAATCAAAAACTACCAAGCTCCATTTTCAAGTCTACTGGATATTTTTTGCAGAAGCTGGAGATGCTAAGACTCTGGAAGGTTAACATGGTGATTATAGATGACAGTTTGAATTTACAGAGGGAATGGGATGGAGCTAGGCTGAAATGCTAGAATGTCTCAAACAATGTTGTGTACAGATTTATTTCTGCATTGCTCATTGAATTACCATCAGTGGTTTTCTTTGAAACCCACTATTTCCTGTTGGAGTAAAAGTTCTGGCAAATTAAATCCATATGAATGACAATGTTACTTGACTTATATGACTTTTAGCAATAGCAATAGCAATAGCAGTTAGACTTATATACTGCTTCATAGGGCTTTCAGCCCTCTCTAAGCGGTTTACAGAGTCAGCATATTGCCCCCAACAACAATCCGGGTCCTCATTTTACCCACCTCGGAAGGATGGAAGGCTGAGTCAACCCTGAGCCGGTGAGATTTGAACAGCCGAACTGCAGAACTGCAGTCAGCTGAAGTAGCCTGCAGTGCTGCATTTAACCACTGTGCCACCTCGGCTCTTTTGCTTTATGTAATACAAAAAATAGTATATTGTTTTGTAAGGCAATGTCTAGGTCAGAACTTTAGTTTGTATAGCATAGTGTGAGCATATTTGGGATAAAACTGGGCTTTGATTATCCTTGCAACATACTGGTCAAAATGTGCCAAAACTTCTTCTTATTAAGAGGGTCACATGTATTAAGAGTGGGACTTGTATGATTAAGGCTGGTAATCTAGACCCTTTTTTAAAAAAATTACTAAAATTATTACTTGAAAGTCTTGCTCAACCAAAGCCATGATGGATAGTGGCACCATCTGCTGGCAATCATGACAAATGGAATATAAAAAATATAAAGGATAGAAGAAACACAAATTGATAAGTGAAATAAAGAAAAATCGGTAGATTGTATATCCATACAATTCAGAAAATCTGAATGTAATAGATATGAAAGAAGGTTAGGTCTTTGGGGATGGCATTGTTGAATGCAGGTAGAAAAAAAGGTGAAGATTTAATCCTTTGAAGCAGAGTTGGGTTCCTACCAGTTCGCACCTATTTGGTAGAACCGGTTCATCAAATCTACCGAACCGGTTAGAAGAGGTTCCACCAGTGGACCCAGAAAGCAGGCCACACCTACAGAAGAGGTTCCAAAAATTTTTGAAACCCACCACTGGTCCTTGGATATGTTTATTCTACACTATCATGCTCATATTTATAAAACTCAGTGCCTCTGTGAAAGGTAAGGATGACTACTGCGTTTGTGGTGCAATCAGAACATTGCGTGTGTTGAAGTTGTTTTAACGCAAACCAAAGATGCCTTTTAAAAAACAAGTTTACATCATATTCTTATACATGCCAGTGCTGTGTGCGAGGTAATTTAAGGTGGTTCTGACAAGTGTCGTCGGCATCTTCATATCCAGTCACATGGGCGGCAAGCCACTCCCATCCGGTCACATGGGTGGCAAGCCACTCCCACAAAGGAGGCCACACCCACAGAGTAGGTTCGAACAATTTTTGAAACCCACCACTGCTTTGAAGGGCTACAATGTCTTATCAGAAAATATGAATTAGTGTAAGAGAGGTACATATAAAAACAGTAATCCAAAATACTGGCAATCGTTGCCATCCAGTAAGTGATGATAACGGAAGAAACTGAGATAATTTGGAGGAACATTGTGCAACACTCTTAATGAATGTTAACCAGGGGAGAAAAATAATTCTGCTGGTGGGATTTCTTCCTAGTAAGCTTTCAACCAGTAGAATAGCTTGCTTCATTAAGTGATCTATTCTCCTTCAGTGGAGGTCTTTAAAGAGAAGTTAGATAGCCATCTGTCAAAGCTCGGAGTAAGAAGTTGGACTTATATGACCTTGGAAGTCTCTTCCAAATCATTTTGCAGCGATGAGTGGAATTATCCTAATGGGAAGTATGAAAAAAAAAAAGTTTGGTGGAAATATGAGGTAAAGGAGGCTGGAAATGAGGGAAAAAAATGTATTTCTGTAAAAGAAGAGGCTCGAAAGTGGTTATATTAAAATAACTTCCTTCATAATTAAATGGATAACTGTAGTCTTATAATATTAACTCAGCAGCCAAACTTATCATCATAGTGAATTCTCTATGTGCTTCATTGTTGAAGAATTATCTTCAGGATGCACTTGTCCCATTTTCCACATTTGCCCCATTTTATGACCTTTCTTGACATAATTGTTAAGTGAATCACTGTAGTGCTAAATTAATAACGTGGTTGTTAAGTTAATCTGGATTCCCCATTGACTTTGCTTGTCAGGAGACCTCACATGAGCCCGGGACACTGCAACTGTCATATATACATGCCAGTTGCCAAACATCCAAATTTTGAACACATGACTGTTCTGACCCCCTCCTCTGTCCAGTAACGAAAGCCGAGACACGCTTAATGAGAATGTCCTTTAATAACAAGACCAGACTCTCGGTGGCTGAAAGCCAAGTAAACAAACAGATAAGGACCTTGGCAGCAAGTCCGACAAACCTTGGCAGCAATCCAGCCTGCCAAGTTAGTTTCTCTTTAGTCAAAGCGTTGACTTCTGCAAGAAGGGTGTGGCACAAGCAGTCTTTTTTATAGTCTGGAGAGGAGCCTAATGACCATCAGCTGAGTGTAATTACCTCCTGTAATTACGTAATTGTTCTTGACGCCGAGTAGCTCTTCAATGGCGTGCATCCCGGAACAACTCACTGTTGGTTTCTGGATCACTCTCCCTTGTCTCCTCCCCACTGATCCAAGGCTCAGTCGCCACCTGGTGTTCAACCAGTCTCTCTGCGCCCTGCTCGGAGTCAGAACCCTGTCCAGGGTCCTCCACATCCTCCAGAGCTGACTCATAGGGCCCCTCGCTGTCGGAGTCTGGTGGCAGCTCCAACGGCTCCTGCTGGGCCACAACACACGACTATGGGGATGCTGCAATAGTTGTGTGAAAAACAGTCATAAGTCACTATTTTTAAGTACCATTGTAACTTTGTAACGGTCACTAAATGAATGATTGAAGCTGAGGATTACTTCATCTGTAATGTATGGTTTACATCTTCTTCAACTGCTTTTAGACATCATCTGAGAGCTTCTTCCTCCTTGAAGTCCACTTTATTTTCTACATTTATAATTCTGAAAAAAAAAGTTGTGTTATTCGTTGCTAACTGTATTTGTTTTAACTAAAATTATTGTTATTTAAAGTTGTAACATATCCACAAGCACCAGCTTTGCTGGGTGTGTCCTAGTACTAATTTGAAAAAACAAACACGCAAATATATAAATGCTATATCTGGACTGTAAAAACTGACCCAGTCGGAGCTGAATAAGCCTCTTGGATGAGAAGCAAAACATCTTCAAAAAAAATCCAGAAAGTTGTCTTTTGGGACATCCTTCAGTAATCCTTGTAAAAGGATGGTGGGTATATCTGTGATAACTGATAGCCGAGGTGGCGCAGTGGTTAGGGTGTAGTACTGCAGGCCACTTCAGCCGACTGTTATCTGCATTCGGCGGTTCAAATCTCACCAGCTCAAGGTTGACTCAGCCTTCCATCCTTCCGAGATGGGTGAAATGAGGACCCAGATTGTGGGGGCGATATGCTGACTCTGTAAACCGCTTAGAGAGGGCTGCTTATACCGCTATGAAGCGGTATATAAGTCTAACTGCTATTGCTATTGCTATAACTGTACTGTTCAAACTATTTTTCTGACTGCTTATGAATGTATTGATTGAATGGAGTGATCAAGTGATGTTTGAACCTGTAACAGGCAATCTTTAGGCTAAATATGGTCCCCCACTTCTTCTACCACATCAATTAACACTTTCTTCCCCCAAATGAGTATAGGACCCTCTGTCCTACCTTCCAAAGGACAGTAAAAATTTTCAGCCTCATCACCATGCTACAATATTATCTGTTTAGCCAGGTCTTTCTCTAAATCAAGGTTTAAACCAGGCATGCCAAACCCATGGCCCACGAGCCTCATGTGACCCTGGACAGCTAATAATGCTACCCTAGAAAATCATAATCTTTTAACATTATTATGTGATCCTTATTAATTATATATTTTCTATGTGGACCAAGACAATTGCTTTTCAACTCAATGCAGCCCAGGCACAATTTTAGTCTTGTCTTTGACTGCTAAAGCTACATTTTCACTTTCATACTTTCAGTGCTTGGAGGAATTTTTAAATAAAGGCACATTAGATTGAATTTGCTGCTCATCCAGGAAGTCTTTATCATATCTTTTCCTTCAATCCCCAAGGCAATGTGAAGTTTGCCAGAATAATTTTGTTCTGACTATGTAGCTGGTCTCCACTCCAAGTCCAGCAAATGAGACAGGAGGGCAAGTTAAGATAAAGTAATTTATGGATTTCCGACTCTGGGAAAACATCCACTAATCTTTCTCTTGATGAGGACTAGGACTGGTTTTGAGATAGCTAGACCAAGTGGTCTATGGGTAATCCTCACCTTACCATCACCACTGAGCCCAAAATTTCCGCTGCTAAGCAAGGAAGTTAAGTGAGTTGTGCACCATTTTATGACCTCTTTTGCCATTGTTGTTAAGTGAATCACGGCAGTTAAGGACCCCAGGCTGCTGCAACCATCATAAATGTATGTTGGTTGCCAGGCACCCAAAGTTTGATCATATGACTGTGAGGATGCAACAATGGTCATAAGCAGAGGTGGGTTCCTACCATTTCGCACCTATTCGGTAGAACCGGTTCGTCAAATCTACCGGACCAGTTAGAAGAGGTTCTACCAGTGGACCCGGAAAGCAGGCCACACCTACAGAAAAGGTTCCAAAAATTTTTGAAACCCACCACTGCTAAAGGGTTAGGGGTGCAAGGATCTTGTAACTTGACAGCTTTAAGACTTGCATGCTTCAACGCCAGAGTTTCTGAATAGCTACTTGGACCGACCTAAGTACTAATTCATAATTTCATATCCGCTCACCTGGGTGGCAAGCCACTCCCATCCGGTCACATGGGTGGCAAGCCACTCCCACAAAGGAGGCCACACCACTGGTCATGTGAAAGAACTGGTCATAAGTCACTTTTTCAGTGCTGTTGTAATTTTGAATTGTCCTTAAATGAGTGGTTGTAAGTCAGGGACTTCCTGTATTGATCTCTCCAGTGCATTTTTAAAAGAAATCTTGGTGCCACTAATTGCTAATGCAGAAACCTGGCTAAGAAATACAAATCTGTCTCATTTCTCTAGTGAGCCACGGACTCCCCTCCACTCTAATCAAGCTTTTTCTTTTTCTTTTGGCTATGTATCAAGCTATTATGCTGTGTATGATTTTATTCTGAAACCCCTGACAGAACTAGAATCACAGTAATAGGTACACACAAAAGTACAGAAGCCACCAAGAGAAATTTTGTCAGGACAAAATCAAGTAAATTAAAACAATAATGAACACTATTTAAAGAAAACTGAAGCGGAACAAGATCTCCTTCGAGAGTCCCTACATGGCAAAACATTGGCTTAAATACTAGAAGATTAAAGCAAACACTTTAACAAATGGAAGGAGGAGTCAACGCAGCCAAGATGTCCCACCTGAGAAGTCCTGTCCCCCCCTTGTGCTGATTTCAAGAGAGGAATTCTTCTCCCCACCCCCATAAAAACCCTCTGAGAGAGATTTTGACAACCAGACAAGGTCATGGCCCTTCTTTCAATACAAAACACAGCAATGGAGTATATGAGATTTAAGTTGAAAGCCAACAGGGGTCAGGACTGAGATATCATGAGCTACCCCAGTGGTGGGATTCAGCCAGTTCGTACCAGAGGTGGGTTCCTACCAGTTCGCACCTATTCAGTAGAACCGGTTCGTCAAATCTACCGAACCGGTTAGAAGAGGTTCCACCAGTGGACCTGGAAAGCAGGCCACACCTACAGAAGTGGTTCCAAATTTTTTTGAAACCCACCACTGGCAAGGATCTTGTAACTTGACAGCTTTAAGACTTGCATGCTTCAATGCCAGAGTTTCTGAATAGCTACTTGGACCGACCTAAGTACTAATTCATAATTTCATATCCGGTCACATGGGCGGCAAGCCACTCCCACAAAAGAGGCCACACCCACAGAGTAGGTTCCAACAATTTTTGAAACCCACCACTGGTTCGCACCTATTTGGGAGAACCGGCTGTTAACTTTCTAAGCAGTCTGGAGAACCGGTTGTTGGAAGAAATCTCCTTTTGTTTTTTCCCACTTTGCAGGGCTAATCCTGTAAGGAAGGCAGGAAGGAAACATTCTGGTGTTGTTTCTAGCCTAATCTTTATTGCGCTGCTTACAGAAACTGCCTCTCTGGTTAACCCTTATTACATTGTGACAGCTAAGGCGAAGCGTCCATCGACCTGAGTGACGTTGAGTTGGCCACGCCTACCCAGTCACATGACCACTGAGCCTCACCTACCCAGATAGTCATTCGGGCAGAGAACCGATTGTTAAATTATTTGAATCCCACCACTGATCTACCCACAACTATTCAGTTTCCTCACCATGAAATGTAGAAACCGGAAGACAATGCACACAATTGTAGCCAGATAGAGAGCTTTTTCTAGTTTGCAGTGCATGGTCTTATCAAGCCATTTTATATCAAGTAGCTGAGAATTTTCTTTTAAGCCAAATGGCTTAATTAAGCCCTTCGGAGCCAGGAGTCAGTAATACACAGCCAAATCCTATTTGGGAGAAGGATTTAATCAAATAATGACAACATTCAGCCCATATAAAATAAAGGTTTCCAGATTTTGGTGGGAAGATGATTTAGCTCCAGACCCATCATTGTATAATTTAGGAACATAATAATTCCACAATTATTTGTGTGTGTGTGTGTGTGTGTGTGTGTGTGTCAGGGGTGGGTTTCTTGCCCCGTTCCAACCGGTTCAGTTGGAACGGGGCTGGCGGTGTCCTCGTGCACGCGCGCAGTGCACACATGCGTACTAGCGCCTGTGCAATGCTCCAGCTGCTCCTGGAGGATCATGCAGGCGCTGTATGCGTTCTGCGCATGCGTGGAAGCGCAGAACTCGTCAAAACCGGGAAAGAAACGCGGGCAGTCGGGTGGACCCTTTGGCGTTCCCGGAAGTTACTTACTTCCGGGTTCGCCGACCAACCGGTTCGCGGGGACCGCCACGAACCGCCTGAAACCCATTTATTCACACTGTGTGTGTAATGTATGAATAAATACATATGAAATGGAATGTCTCTGGAGATTTTCAATCATCCAAGTTAAGGTTATCACAAAGATGCTTTTCAAAAAGGCAACTGGGCTTTTCCCCCCCACTAAAAACATGTTACTTTTCATCCAAGAAGCTTCTTCAGTTCTGAAGAAGAACTGAACTTGGATGAGAAGCAAAATATTTTCAAAGGATTAAAAAAAAAAGGAAGTCCAGTTGCCTTTTCGAAAAGCACCTCTGGGACATGAAATGGATTCGTTGTGAGATAGTGAAGTGAAGACAAGTGCAATTTTAAACCACAGATCTAATTTCCAAATCATTCGTGGTTCCACCTTTATCCTGCACTGTATCACCTCACTTCCAGTTCTAAGCATCTCACTTGAAGACACTGGGAACAGGTTCAAGGATTGCTAGGGCACAAAAGTGAAGTCCTATAAAAAGAAAGTGGGAATATTCGGTGTTCAAGAAGCAAAAAAGTGGAGTTATGATGCTACTTTTCAAATGCTGTCATCTGTCATCTCAGATAGTAGATATAAATAGATTGAAGCAACATTCCACTTATTAGAAGACTTGTCTTAGCAGGAAGAACAGTGCCGCACTAGAACCAACTAACTAGGGAGCTGGTGTGTCCCCTTCTGCTAAACTGTGTTCAATCAGAGGCCATTCAGGTATCGTTGTGGATGCTTTATTTTTTTAAAAAAAAAACGGCAAAAGGCAGAGTCAGGATCAATGGCTTAATTTGCTCCTTCGACTTTTATGATGCAAGAATTTTATAAACTTTTTAACAGCAAAGCCAAAGTGTACCTTCTCAAGTTAGCCAAAATTTGTGATGGTTTACAGTGATGTAACTGTTAAGATGGCCATGCAGCTGATGTTCAGCTTTCTTTTTTAAAGAACCTGCTAAGAATGAAGCGACCAGATTTTAAAATTGGTAAAGCGGGACACCATTGACTGGGGGGGGGGGATCGAAGGGGTGCCCAACATGTAGCCCAGCGTGCCCAGGTCCTTCTTCTTGCCTGGCCTCATCTTCACCCTCTGGCCACCCGAAGACTTCCAGCCTGAGCACTAGCAGGAGTCGTGGGGCAGGCTGGCCGAGCGGCCTCATGCATGCAGCTCGCCTCGCCGCCCGATGGAGGCTGCCCTACTGCTAGTGCTGCTGCGCCTCTGCTCTGCCGCCGAAGATGCCACCGCCACCCCCTCGCCGGCTCTTCCCACTCAGATGCCCGCCGCCCAGGAACTGCCCGAAGCCTTCCAGCCTGCCCGGGGCGAGTCGACCACAGTGCAGCCAGTGGTGGGCAGGAAGGCTTTGGGTGGCTCCTGGGTGGCGGGCATCCAGGCAGGAAGAGGCGACGAGGGGGTGGCGATGGCATCTTTGGCGGCAGAGCAGAGGCGCAGCAGTGCCAGCAGCCGGGTAGTCTCCATCGGGCGGCGAGGTGAGCTGTGTGCGAGGCCACTCGGCCAGCCCGCCCCGCAACTCCTGTTAGTGCTTGGCAGCGTGCAGCTGCTGCGTAACCTCCAGCCCCGCAGGCCGCCCTCCCAGCACACAGTCACTATAGTCATCCTGCAATTACTTGCTGGCGTCGGTGGCAGCGGCGGCCACGAGACCTCCTCCTCCTCAGCCACTGCCATCTTGGATCCCCCCTCCCTTCAAGCCCCCTCCCTCCAGCTTCCCTCAGGCCCCGCCCTGCTCTTCCCTTGCCCTCGCACAGCGGGTCCTAGCAGCACCGCCGACGCCCTTTTGTCCACTCACCCATGGCAAGCACTTAGAATTTCTCCCATCTACCTGTCCAGGGGGCTCTTGCCCTTTTTTAACTCTCTGAAGAGGGAACGGTGAGAATGAATTCCATTTGGAAGCACGGGAACCCGATTCGGCATAGGAGAATTCACTACATCCTTTCCTCCAGGACCGTACGGCAGCAATTAAGCGAACAGTGGGGACACTTCATGGGGGCAGGGGTAGGTGGGAAAAGAGCAGGAGAGACCCGCCAGCCAATAGGGATGCAAAATGGGAGGGGCGTGGCCCCGAGCAATCAGCCAATGGGAGGGAACAGCTCGGGCAGCCTCTAATGGAAACTCTCAGCTAGCATAGTGAGAAGTCACCGGTGGATTTCTCAAAATCTTTGGAGTGAAACTGAGATACTAACTTGTCGTGCATTCTTTAAAAAATCAGGACTTTTTTAAAATGCCGCGGGACGTGGGACAAATTATGAAAATCGTGACTGTCCTGCCAAAAGCGGGACGTCTGGTCACCTTAGCCAAGAGCTACACATCCATTTAAATACAGGAGATAGAAAGAACTGGAGTTTAAAAAAATAAATGGAGAAGAAAATAAAGCAATTCAGAAGTAATTCTCACTGAAATCATGACACATCCATGTTGAACTTTTGGATTGAATGCAAGGTAACTCTTTTTTGGGGCCTGATGAGAATTGCTGGTTCTTCCCTCTCTGCAAGTATAATTATATTGTTCTTTGTAAGTTTCTTTTCAAGCTGTTTGCAATTAAGAGATAAAGAGAGATGCATGGAATTCCCACTTCATCTTGTTTTTAGTAGAAGCTTGCCTAAGTTTTTTTCTTCTTCTTACGGTTATACTACCAAAAAACATAGACTAATATTGATCTGACTACCTGACATCTCTGACCTAGCAGGACGAGCTACTGTTGCCTTGTAGTAGCGAACAACTCTAATACCTTCCCACTGGAAAGATAACTCCAGGGTTACCAGGCACTGTGTATGCCAGAAAACTCAGGGAATAATTAAAGCCAGTTATGTAGCAACCGTACTGACAGATCTAAATTTGAATGGGTTAAATAAATAAGTGGATGCTACCCAGTTTAAAAATAAAAAACAATACAGAGAGCTTGACAAACAGCAGGGAAAGAAATTTAATTATGACAATGACAGGAAGAATGGAATGCTTGCAAAGTTAGGACTGATTGGAAGATACCAAAGGAAAACACACACACACACACACACACACACACACACACACACACAACCTTATTGATTCTGCTTGCACTCTGTTCCCCAAATCCTGTTTCACTGAGACAGAACTAGCAAAAATGATAAAGCAGACATGAATAAACCATTGTATTGACCAAAGGACTAGGATTGAAGATGTACTAGTGAAGCACTCCCTAATATTAGGCGAACCGGTCAGTCGAAGTTATGAGTTCTCACCACTTTGTCAACTTGACTCAGCTTGTATATTATTTGTTTGTTTGTTTGTTTGTTTGTTTGTTTGTTTGTTTGTTTGTTTGTTTGTTTGTTTGTTTATTTATTTATTTATTTATTTATTTATTTATTTATTTATTTATTTATTTATTTATTTATTTATTTGTCTTGTATGCCGCCCACTCCCGAAGGACTCCGGGTGGCTCACAATAGACAAGGGAAAGGGGATAAATAGACAAAGACAGAGACAACACTTTAAAAACACAACATTCACAATTTCTGTGGGGCTGGATGTTTCACAAGCCCCCCGGCCTGCTGGAGCAGCCAGAACTTGGTGGCTTTGCGGAAGGCCGGGAGGGTAGTAAGGGTCCGGATCTCCACGGGGAAGTCATTCCAGAGGGCTGAAGCTGCAACAGAGAAGGCTCTCCCCCGGGGGGGTCGCCAGCCGACATTGGCTGGCAGATGGAATCATATTACTTCAACATATTTTGGGTATTAGGGCCCCTGGTTCCAGGGAAGTTCCATCTTTTGTTCTGGATGGGATTGCTTTATCACAAACAGAGCCTGTGTACATGTCGAGGCTCCACCTGGGCTCATGATTGATGTTCAAAGATTAACTGGCTTGGAAGACCACTGCACCACTTCACATTGGGTTGTGCCTCTTCCTGAACTGCGACACTCTGTTCACAATCACTCATGCCTTGGTCACCTCCTAAACCAAGAGGGTCACACTCAATTGCATCACGGGCCGGATTATGACATATCATGACATTTTTTGCCTTTGGGGAGCTGGGGTGGGTGTGGCCTGCATGTGATGTATCCATCCCGCAGGCCACCAGTTTAACAGGCCTGACCTAAATGTCTGACTGCAATGCATTTTACATGGGGATGCCCTTGAAGAAGATTCCAGAAGCTACTTCCAATATAGAATAAAACAACACATGAGCAGTTATATGCATTCCTTGATTAGTACACATTATATCTCTGCTCTGCAAGCTTCATTGGTTACCAGTAAGCTTGCAGGTCCAGTTTAAGATGCTGGTTGTTCGGACCCCCTCCTCCGCCCAGTAACGAATGCCGAGACAAGCTTAACTGCAATGTACTTTAATAGCAAGACACCAAGACCTCGGTGGCTGAAAGCCAAGCAGAACAAACAGATAAGGACCTTGGCAGAAACTCAGACAAACTCAGGCAGCAATAAACACAGATAAGGCTTGACAGCAATCCAGCCTGACAAGCTCACAGTAATGTCCTCCGACATTCAATCCTGCATTGATTTCTGCAAAGAGGGGCGTGTGCACCAGAAGCTTTTTATAGTCTGGAGAGGAGCCTAATGACCACCAGCTGAGTACAATCACCTCCTGTAATTGCGTAATTGACGCCTAGTAGATCTTCGATGCCGTGCATCCAGGAACAGCTCACTACTGGCCTCCGGCTCACTCTCCCTTGTCTCCTCCCTACTGGTCCAAGGCTCAGGTGCCTCCTGGTGGCCAACCAGCCTCTCTGCACCCTGCTTGGAGTCGGAACCGTGTCCAGGGTTCTCCACATCCTCCAGAGGTGACTCATAAGGCCCCTCGCTATCGGAGTCTGGTGGCAGCGCCAACGGCTCCTGCTGGGCCACAACAGCTGGTGATGATATATAAAGCCCTTACTGTCAGGAGTCTGAGTTATTTGAGGGACTGCCTCTCCCCAATTATGTTTCATTAGGTCCAACAAGACATCTTCTGGATCCTGTCCGTGAATGAGTGATATCTGGCAGGACCTGGGAAGAAAATCTTTTCTGTCATGGTGGACGCCCTCCAGAGATTAGATTGATTCTGATCCAACTTACTTTATGTAAGGCCTTAAAAATATAGTAGTGTCACTTGGGCTTGGATCTTAGTACGTGTTAGAGCACTTGCAATGATTATGTTGATGAGCGTTTTACATTAAATTCTGACATCTCTCAGCAACATGAGTGTAGGGAGCATTGAGGCCAAACAATATGGATTGGGATGTTACTGTGCAGCATCAGAATGGTACAACAGAAGCAATGTTAATTTGTCCTTAGAACCCCAATTTCACCAACCAGGTCTCAGGTCCAGGTATTTCTGGAAGAACACCGATAGATGCCACCAAATTTCCTAGGTGACAATTGTCCCCTCTCAAAACCAATATATATTTGCAGAGAGATAGCACAGCATTCTCCACCTTGTAGAATATCAAATCATTCACCAAGCTTCAAGTGTTTCCAAATGTGGGTGTAATAATTTAGGATGCATTAGTTAACCCCTACTTTCCAGAAACCTGTTGTTCAAAGTCTTCTGTGACTATTCTCGCTTTCAAACATCTTATTAATTTATAGTCTTAATTGCAGCATTATTCTAATAGATGACTTTTCCTTGTCTTCATGAATATACATACAGAGCAAAATCCTTTTTAAGTAAATAAATAAATTAGTAAGTATAATCTTTATTGTCATTGTACTTAAATAAAACCAAATAAATCCACGCACTTCCTATCTTCTTTTGAAACATTTATAATAATCTGATCTGTCAGGAAAACCCTATTTCTGTAAGGGATGGCAAGAATTTAATGAAGTATTTAATAGGCTGAGTTGTATTTGAAGGAGACAAGGAATATTTTGATAAGCTGAAGGTATCTGACTTGTAAATCCAGATACAGCTCCATTGATTGTTTACAAAAAATAGATTCTTGCCTTAGAAACCACACTAATTCTGTTAGAAACCCTTCTCGGTTTGCCTTGTGCTACTTCTCAATGATTATGTTAATTTGAAGCACTCAAATGAGCTTTTTGTGTGAAGAGAGGCAGCGGCTAAGACTACACCATGTACAGCTTGTCAATAAATACAGGCCATTGCAGAAAGAATTTTTTGGATGGGTTATCAAGAGAGATGCAATTCCTATTCACATCGGGGCATCTCAGAGTTAATTTATGTGTGAAAGTTTTGTTAAGGGTTGCTTTAGTTATTTATTTGTGGCCTCACAGTGTTTTTAAATGTCATTTTACTGAATTTTAGACACAGGGCTAAGTACTACTGTTACTACTACTAATAATAATGGTAACAGTTGAAACCAAAACCTGCTAATGTCATTCCAGGTTACTCAAAAACAAATAACATATGTAAAAAAATATGAAATACTACAAGTCTTGTAACTTGACAGCTTTAAGATTTGCACAATTCAATGCCAAAGTTCCTGAGCCAACATGACTGGAGAAGGAATTCTGGGAGTTGAAGTCCACAAGTCTTAAAGCTGTCAAGTTTGAACATGCCTGGGGTTTTTTCTAAAGGGTTAGGAATGCAAGGATCTTGTAACTTGACAGCTTTAAGACTTGCGTGCTTCAAATGCCAGAGTTTCTGAGCCAACATTTTGGTTGCTAAGCAAGAGCGTTGTTAAGTGAGTTTCACCACATTTTACAAGTTGGCCACGCCCACCCAGTCACATGGCCAGCAAGCCACTCCCACAAAGCAGGCCACACTTACAGAAGAGGTTCTAAAAAAATTTGAAACCCACCACTGATCTGATTGACTCTGTGACAAACCTAAAAGGAAATAACCCGTGGATCATGCTAATTTTTAAGTATATGTTGATAATCCTGAATCACATATATTGTTTATTGTTTCTGATTATAATGCCAAAGAATGCGTTAGAAAAGACCTTTCAGTTAAGAAGCAAAATATCAAGCCCTAAACATATTGTATGTCAATAATATGTCAAACAAGTTATATGACTGCTGTAGAAATGCCATCATGGCTGGAGTCTGGAGCTTCGACATGTTATATTTCTTTGAGTCCCATCTCCCAGAAATGCTTCTAGAGCTACTGATGCAGGAGGGGGTGCACAGGTAAACCCACCAGTGGCTGGCCAGGTTAGGTGGTCTTACTAGAATGGACCTTATAAATTCATATTAGCTTGGCTTTTCATTCTAGTGCCCTGGAGTTCCAAAGTTGACTTTTAGCTGGAGTGAACTTTCTCTCCAACTTCCTCATAAGTATTAAAAATAGGGCTGAACAGTGTGGCACGACCCTGTAAAGGAGGGGCACAGGAAGCCAGGCGTGGGTGAGAGATAGAACAGAGGTAAAAACTGCTGACAGCTTAAGACATTATAGGAACTTCTCTTTTTTGTATTTCTCCTATGTACTTCGCTGTAACATTCCAAATGAACTTCTCTTTTTCGAAATGTCATGCTTGTCTCGTGTATGGAAACGCCTTGAGAATGCACCGTGTGGAACACGGCATAAAAGTAGCATCCTGGGCAGAGCCCAGGCAGTTCAGATTTTGGTGTGTCAACACGCTGAACTCGATGCATCAAATAAACCTGTTTCTCTCACCTTCGTGGTATCGAGTCCTGGTCTTTCGTAAGTAGATTACAAACCTCAATCTGCTGCAACACTACAGCTCCAAGAATTGCGACGCTAAACTTCCCTCCCTTCACCAAAGAGTTCCGTCACAAGCTTACTGTATTGCAATTGTTAAATGGTATCAAACAAAATCAAAAGTGGATAATTCCAATTTATTTTGGATGTGCCACAAGTGGATATGGTGATTGTTACAACTTAATCCTCCCCTCTTTTTTTAGTGTTTTCAAAAGGGGGGAAGGAGGGAGATTATAGGAACCCACTTTATATTCAGGAGACAGATATTTATGAGCTCTTATACTTTTTTTTTTATTTTGCTCTTTAAGTCTCTGATTTACAGTATTTGTTTTCAGATATGCTCTACTAAATTTTGTTAGGAGACATTGGAACATTGATTAGCTTTCATTTGCAGGTCAGCAGGGACCTCGATCTGCTTATACAGAAAGAAAGAATTCCAGTAAAGCTTTCAGAGAAGCAGGAATTGTTTTAAAATGTACCCAGCTTACTTACCATTGAGTAATAGCAGGCATGCTTGTTTCCTTTTAGCAGCAGAAACAAACAGAAAATGCAGAGGGCCTTAGAAGTATATCATTTGTCTTGTAATGTAGACCTCTGAAAAAAAGATTTTATGCATGCTCTGGAGAAAGAGTGCTAGAAACGTTTTTTTTTTAAAGCAATGGGATATCACAAAGATCCAAGATGCTGTTTGTAATAGCGGATATCCTGCCTGTGGAATTACCCCAAATTTGCTAATTTTATTTTATTGCAATGGGATGTACTTTGGACTGACCTAATTGCCTATTCAGTTAATCAGTTTCCTTGTTTGCTGTTTTATTATTGTTGTTTAGTCGCTAAGTTGTGGCTGACTCTTCACAACCTCATGGACCATAGCACCCAGGTATCCCTTGTCCTGCACCACCTCCCAAGGTTTCCCCAAATTCATGTTCATTGCGTCAATGACACCATCTAACCATCTCATCCTCTGCTGTTCTCTTCCCTTTTTGTTTGCCTTCAGTCTTTCCCAACACCGGGGTCTTTCCCATTAAGTCCTCTCTTCTCATTAGATGGCCAAAGTGGGAGCTTCAGTTTCAGTATCTGTCCTTGTTCTGACCTAGGCTTCCTGAGACAGTAAAAATCACATACTTAGTCCCAGTGACGTGCAGTCAGGGGAGGAAGGGGAGGCAGGACCTCACCACTGTCATGATGAAAAGAAAAACAAATTTAAAAGGAAAAAGGCAGAGGTAGTTGCTGACAGTCACAGTGGATGACTCTAGTTAGTGCTTAACTTCAGGGGGAGGCGAGAGAACAACGGGCCTCCTTTACTCTAGCTTTATGATTACTTGAGCAGAGTTAAGCAAGGGTTAAAAGGCGAAAAATTCCTTATGCAAAGGAGGCACGTGGTTCTCCCGCCTCCTCCTGCAGGGAGCACTTTTCTTAGAGGCTTTTTTTAAACAGTTAAGCAGTGTCATCCACGTGGTGACTCTAGCAGCAACTATCCCAGCCTGGCTAGAGCAGCTCTTGCCTTTTTCTTTTTACATTTTCATCGTGGCGGACAAGAGGAGCGTTGAAATCCTCTGACTGACACAGCTGGAAAAGGTATGTGGGTCGGCGGGAGGGGGCAGGGGGAAGGAATTCAAAATTATTTGTAAGTAATTGTAATTTGTTTTATTATAAGTAGTTTGTGTGTGTGTGTGTGTGTGTGTGTGTGTGTGTGTGTGTGTGTGTGTGTGTGTGTGTGTGTTTTACCTGCCTCTGCTGGTGCGCGGGCTGGCACTTTTTTATTTTTTATTTTTTAAAGCCATGCCGCCGCGCCTCACCATAGAGCAGGACATGCCTGCTTCTGGCCATACAGCAGGTCCCGTTGTATGGCCGGGGTGGCGGCATGCACTTTAAAGTGCCAGCGCGCTTCCCGGCCATAAAGCAGGACATCTTTCACTCTATGGCGGGGCGCGGTGGCATGCACTTTAAAGTGCCGGCGTGGCCTTCTGGACATAAAGCAGGTCCTGCTGTATGGCCGGGGCGGTGGCATGCACTTTAAAGTGCCGCGCGCCAGGCTGGACAAGTCCCAGAAGATGGGCGGGAGATGGCACAGGCGTCCGGAGCCCCTTCTGTCACCGTCCCTGAGGGACCACCGCCGCTGCCTCAGTCCTCCTCGTCTTCACCGCACGTCACTGCTTAGTCCCCAAAACCCTCTTTTTATTTCAGTAGCTGAATTCACAGCCCATAAGGATTCACAAACAGTCTTTCAGGGTAATGCTGATAAGCATCCACCTTTAACTCCCTTGAAACGCTGCCAGAGCCTGAACTGCCAATTGAGTTTTGCAAGGCCAAATGGAGCACAGAGTCAAACAAAGCTTCAGCGTTTAAACCAACCAGAATGAACAAAATGGCTTCCTGCAAAGCCTCATGTCCGTTTGCTCCTCCTTTATGTCTTAAGGGAGGGGTCACTCATCTCCAAGCCTCACTCCCGAGTTGCCCCTTTTGCCTTAACTGTTCTTGCCTTCTGGCAGCTCTGCGCATACGCACACTGGGAACAGGCTCACACAGTTCTTCTGCCTCGCTGGTGTCAGGCTCCGGAGGCAACCAGATGGCCTTGGCCCCCTCTCTGCCTCTGATGCAGAGCCCTCATCCGAGCCTTCCCCAGACTCCAGGGCTGGCCCATGTTTCTCCCCAACCTCCTCACTGTCCGACTCTGCTGCCAGTTCCGCAGGCCTTGGGTGGACCACAAGAGTCCTTTCAAAGAACAATCAGGGTTGATTCCTTGGTTGAGGGTAGCCTTAAAGCAGGGGTGGGTTTCAACCGGTTCGCGGCGGTCCCTGCGAACCGGTTGGTCACCGAACCCGGAAGTAAGTAACTTCCGGGAACGGCGAAGGGCGCGCCCGCCCGCGGTCCTTACCCGGTTTTGACGAGTTCTGCGCTTCCACGCATGCACAGGACGCATACAGCGCCTGCGTGATTGGTTGGAACCGGGCGAGAAACCCACCCCTGGCTTAAAGCCTCGATCCTAGAAGTTGTCAGAATGAAAAAGAGAATCAGTTCAGGTTTCTTCCACATTGACGCGTTGTGTGATTGACACTGCTCATCTTTTTTGCATGCTCACTTAATATCAGCAATAATGATCATGTTTAAAATGTCCTTCCCAGAAATATCGACTTCTATTTCTTTTAACTCACTCTCAGGGTCTTCTTTTCCCTTTTCTTTTTTGTTTGTTTGTTTGTTTGTTTCATTATAAGGTAATGATGCTCAGAAACAAATCTGAATCACCAAGAGAAAGGGATTACCCAAGAGGCTATGTATCCAATCAAACTTTTAAAGACCAGCATATAGCCAATAGGTCTAGAAGAGCCGAGGTGGCGCAGTGGTTAGGGTGCAGTATTGCAGGCCACTTCAGCTGACTGTTATCTGCAGTTCGGCGGTTCTAATCTCACCGGCTCAAAGGTTGACTCAGCCTTCCATCCTTCCGAGGTGGGTGAAATGAGGACCCAGACTGTGGGGGCGATATGCTGACTCTGTAAACCACTTAGAGAGGGCTGAAAGCCCTATGAAGCGGTATATAAGTCTAAATGCTATTGCTATTGCTAAAGCAAGGTGACACAAAAGACCCTTTCGGCAGGGGTCCTCAAATTACAGCTATTAATCAAGGCTGCCCCATCCACATTGCCCCACTTATCCACCCCCCCACCTTCTGGAGGCCAAGGAGGCAAAAATGGGCCTGTTTTGGTTCCCTAGCCTCCAGAGAGAGAGGGGGAGGGAGGGAGGGAGAGAGGGAGAGAGAGAAAAAAAAAGAAAGAGAAAGAGAGGGGGGAGGGAGGGAGGGAGTGCACAACCCAAGGCAGCCACATCCCTTCACTAACCTCCTTTCCACCCAGTGGTGGGTTTCAATATTTTTTCGAACCTACTCTGTGGGTGTGGCCTCCTTTGTGGGAGTGGCTTGCCGGCCATGTGTTCTCTCTCTCCCTCTCTCTCTCTCTCTCTCTCTCTCTCTCCTTCCTTTTGTCTCTCTGTCCCTTTTTCCTTTTTTTCTTTCATCTCTCTCTTTTTCTTTTTTCTTTTTCTTTATTTCTTTCTTCCTTCCTTTCTCTTTATCTTTCTCTCTGTGTGTGAGTCTGTGTGTGTGTGTGTGTGTTTGTATGTGTGTCAGTGCTGGGTTTCAAAAATTTTTGGAACCTCTTCTGTAGGTGTGGCCTGCTTTCTGGGTCCACTGGTGGAACCTCTTCTAACCGGTTCGGTAGATTTGATGACCGGTTCTACCGAACTGGTGCGAACTGGTAGGAACCCACCTCTGTTTCCACCCCCAGAAGCATAACAAACGAAAATTTAATTTGTGTGTATTGTTTAATGGACTGCTAAATTCACCATGCCCGTGGCCACCTAGCCACACCCACCCAGAAAGTCTGCCCCCCACCCCAACAGTCTGAGGAACTGTGAATTGGCCCCCTGTTTAAAAAGTTTGGGGACCCCCTGCTCTCGGGGTCAAATGTGTGGTCTCGTCAGATTGAGGAGACAATTGAACTGTTTTGCAATGCAAAAGCCTTGCAACTCAAAATACAGCTGAGAGGCTGATTGGGCCTCCCTGTTGGATTCCTCTTCTTCAGCAGCAAAAGGAATAACAGCTCTTATGTAGATATACTGCCAGCACGAAGTCTATTCTGGGAGATGTTGTAAAAGATGTTACACCCTCAGGAGAATTCTCATTTTTGGAATATATGTGCATCTACGTCTCTCGCTCCCTCTCCCTCCCTCCCTCCCTCCCCCTCTCTCTCTCTCTCTCTCTCTCTCTCTCTCTCTCTGTGTGTGTGTTTGTGTGCGTGTGTCATCCATTAAGATAAGCTGCCCAGTCCTTCGCTGGTTCCATTAGAAGGTGTGAAGGTGTGAATCTGCAGGCACAATCTCATTTTCTCCTTCTTTCTCCCCTTCGATGGAGAAACCCTCCAAGGCAAGGGATGACATAGATACAGAGCCAATTTTCCAGGGATGTTTTAATTTGAATCCTTAGCCTGAAAAACGGGCTGGATTCAGCAATATACTTTCTTCCCAATTCCTTTTACAATTGTGCACAACACACATACGCCTCCATACACACCGCAGCTTTCAAAGCAAATCGCCCCTACTTTGATGTTTTGCCTTTTCCCACCCGTCCTCACATAAGAAATCCACTCCGTGCAAGTAACAACCTTGTCCAGTATCTTCTGCATTTTGCAGCTCCTATCCTTCCTCCTAACCATCCGTCCCTACATCCTTCTTCAGACTTGTGTGGCTGCCCACTTCAAATTTAATCTTCTCCTCCTCCTCCTCCTCCTCCTCCTCCTCCTCCTCCTCCTCCTCCTCCTCCTCTTCCTCTTCCTCCTCCTCCTCCTCCTCCTCCTCCTCCTCCTCCTCCTCCTCTCCCTCCGAAATCTGCCATTTTTCTCTCTCTCCTTGAGAAAAATGTGTTGCTAAGGGATTCTGTCCAATCCATGCAACCGAGGATTAGGATCTTGTCCTAATTTCCTTATTTCCTTATACAGGTAGTCCTCGAGTTACGGCCATAATTGAGCCCAACATTTGTATTGCAAAGTGAAACGTTTGTCAAGTGACTTTTTCCCCAATTTTCTTGCTGCAGTTGTTAAGTGAATCACTGCAGTTGTTAAGTTAGTAACGTGGTTGTTAAGTGAATCTGGCTTCCCCATAGACTTTGCTTGTCAGAAGGTTGCAAAAGGTGATCACATGACCCCGAAAATGACAATTGTCATAAATACATGCCAGTTGCCAAGCATCCTAATTTTGATCACATAACCACATGAATACCGCAATGGTTGTAAGTGTGAAAAATGGTCGTAAGCAGTGGTGGGATTCAGCCGGTTCACACCTATTCGGGAGAACCAGTTGTTAACTTTCTAAGCAGTTGGTAGAACCAGTTGTTGGAAGAAATCTGATATTTTTTTCCCACTTTACAGGGCTAATCCTGTAAGGAAGGCAGGAAGGAAACATTCTGGTGTTGTTTCTAGACTCATTTTATTCCCTTTACTACAAAAACTGCGTCTCCTGTTAACCCTTATTACATTGTAACAGCTAAGGTGAAGCACCCATCGACGTGAATGACGTTGAGTTGGCCATGGCCACACAGTCACAGGACCACAAAGCCACACCTACCCAGCTAGTTATTAGGGCAGAGAACTGGTTGTTAAATTATTTGAATCCCACCACTGGTCATAAGTCAGTATTATCTGTGTTGTTGTAACCTTGAATGGTCACTAAATAAACTGTTGTAAGTCAAGGACTATCTGTATAAATATGCTATTCTATAAGGCCCTTGCTGTCACATCTCCCTCTTCAGCTACTCCCATATGCCAGTTACTCAGCTCCCAAGCAACAGAGTTGGAGGTCCAGGTAGAAGTGGCTACTAAATTTAAACAGATGTGCAATATGGCAGAGCATGAAGAAGAGATGGACAGGTATGGATGAAAATCCATAGAATAACTGTGGACAAGCAAGGAGAAAGAGATGGAAAAACAGCGTTGACAACATTGATCCTACTTAGTGTTCTGACCCCCTCCTCCATCCAGTAACGAATGCCGAGAAAAACTTAACTGGAATGTACTTTATTAACAAGAAACCAAAACTTCAGTGGCTGAAAACCAAGCACAACAAACAGATAAGGACCTTGGCAGCAACTCAGACTAGCCTTGGCAGCAATCCAGCCTGCCAAGCTAATTACAAAAGTTCTCCAACTTTTAGTCAATGCATTGACTTCTGCAAGAGGGGCGTGTGCACAAGCAGTCTTTTTATAGTCTGGAGAGGAGCCTAATGACCACCAGCTGAGTGTAATTACCTCCTGTACTGTTCCTGATGCCTATTAGCTCTTCGGTGCCGGGCACCCAGGAACAACTCACTACTGGTGTCCAGATCACTCTCCCTTGTCTCCTCCCCACTGGTCCAAGGCTCAGGTGCCTCCTGGTGGCCAACCAGCCTCTCTGTGCCCTGCTCGGACTCGGAACCCTGTCCAGGGTCCTCCACATCCTCCAGAGCCAACTCATTGGGCCCCTCGCCCCTATGGCAGCTCCAACGGCTCCTGGTGGGGCCACAACACTTTGTATTTGAGAAGAGGGATAGTAGCTACCACAAAAATAAATGGTGCCCATTTTCTAAGACTGGCATTTTTTTTTTCTAAACTGTCCATTAAAACAAAGCATTTTGAAGAAGCAAACAATAGTTCCCAAATGATTAGAGCTGCAAAAATCGAAAGAGGCCAGTAAGTGTGTCCTCTTTCATCTTTGCACCCATTAAAAATAAATAAATGAATATTTAAGAGGCATTCCACATAGGGTTTATATGAACCTGGAATGTATTTGTAAATGGAATGCCCCTCATTTTAATACTATGCATCTCTCTGAAACAGATACAGTTGTCACTGTAGCGCCCCTGTGTTCATGACAAAAAAAATATTGTGCCTTTTTTTCTTTCTTTCATATTTATAATGAATCTCTTCCAATACAGCATTGCAAACCTGTAATTATCCTTCTGTGGCAGCTTCTCACTGCTTCCCCCGCCCTCTGACTAATATTATATAAAAGCAAATTAGACTGCTTTTTACTGCAATCATCGGTTATCAGAGTACGATTCGCGATTCCTCCCCCCAATCACTGAGGAGTACTTCCACCGAACGCTAGCTGGTCCAAAACTTATAATGAGAAGAAGAAAAAAAATATGTCTCAAATGTCTATTAAATGGCTCTGCGTACAAAGGAAAACATGTATTATTCCTCACTCTAGCCTTGTGTCGAATGGGGTCTTAAGTATGCATGTTGCTCCTTAATGGCAGCGTAATAATGAAATAAATATTATTTCTAGCTGGAAAAAAAATCCATTTTCATAATGAATAATTTATTTCAATTCAGCTATGGAAATGAATGCAGATTTCTTGAGAGGGTTGCAAGGAATCTGGAGGGCAGCTCAGATTAATTCAATTACAGGCTACAAAACCATCGTTTTGAGGGGGGAGGGGAATCAGAATTTCTCTAGTCTTTGTTTCTGCCCAATATTGTATGTGTGTGTGTGGGTGTTTGTTTCCTATGGATTTATATAAGAAATACAATTCGAAAAATCCCTTATATTTGCCTGTCATCAGTGTTAGGTTTTATCATGTCTTGCAAAACTATCTTCCAACCAGAAATGTTTCATTTATTATTTATTTATTAAATTTCTATGCCACCTATCTCCCCATCCCTTCTATCCAGATACAGTATTCCCAGATTTGGGGAAATGTCCATAGTGGATTGCTTATTTATTAAGAATATAATCCTGTTACCCTGGAATTGTGTGCCACAAGTCTTTGGATTTTCCTCTTCAAGTTATGGGAAAATCCATTAACACTTTTTCCTTCTCCCACCTCACACAAGGACTGTCTTTTACAACAGTAGACACCGGTACCAAGAAGTCAAACATTATACTTCAAATGAAGGTTGAAAGAAATTTATGTTGTGTGACATTTAAATAAAAGAACCTGTTTTCTAAGGTCTTCTGATCCCATGTGATAACCCTGAAAATGTGTGTGTGTGTGTGTGTGTGTGTGTGTGTGTGTGTGTGTGTGTTAATGATGGGTTTCAAAAAATTTTGGAACCTCTTCTGTAGGTGTGGCCTGCTTTCTGGGTCAACTGGTGGAACCTCTTCTAACCGGTTCGGTAGATTTGACGAACCGGTTCTACTGAACCGATGCGAACCGGTAGGAATCCACCTCTGGTGTGTGTGTGTGTGTGTGTGTGTGTGTGTGTGTGTGTGTGTGTGTGTGTCTGTCTGTCTGTCTGTCTGTCTGTCTATCTATCTATCTATCTATCTATCTATTTATCTATCTATCTACATCTACATCTACATCTACATCTACATCTACATCCATCCATCCATCCATCCTTCCATCCATCCATCCATCCATCCATCTCTATCTCTATCTCTATCTCTATCTCTCTCTCTCTCTATCTCTATCTCTATCTCTATCTCTATCTCTATCTCTATCTCTATCTCTATCTATCTATCTATCTATCTATCTATCTATCTATCTATCTATCTATATCTATATCTATATCATCTATATCTATATCTATATCTATATCTATATCTATATCTATATCTATATCTATATCTATATCACTATCTATCCATCCATCCATCCATCCATCCATCCATATCTACACACACACACACACACACACACACACACACACACACACACACACACACACACACACACACACACACACACACACACACACACACACACACACACACACACACATACATATATATATATATATATATATATATATATATATATATATTTCCTGTTCTACAGTGTGGAGGGCTATAATTTGCAAGTGTAATGATATATTATGAAGATTTTAACATTTTATTTAACATTTTAGCTGTTATAACAATGTCAGTAAGGGGCATGTACTCAATACATTAAAGGTTTGTTTGTTTGTTTATCAGCTTAAGACACCAATATACCTAACACTCCTACTTGCTATTATTTTTCACAACAACCACCTTTCATGCCTAAGGAGGCCTTGAACCCCGAATTTCCTACCCCAAACACTGAACTATTCCAAAGTAGCCAAGTGCTAAGCATTTTTTCTGAGCCTCTTCCTAGACAGCTACAGTTGCCTGGATGCTGTGTGCGTGTTGCATTCTCAAGCAGTTGATGTTTTTTCAGTGAGGCAAACAGTGTGAGTTGCATGAGTCTTTCTCACTTTAAAAACACCCTAGCTAGCAGGAGAGTAGAAGGAGGTAGAAGACGTGGCTGGCAGAATGTGAAAACCCCTCTTACCTGATCTCCTTGGCACTACTCATAGCTTTGCATAATTTACCATTCCCATGCTACTAGGGGATTGCATCTCGAAGAAGCTGCTTATAAATATACTTTAGCTACACAGCAGCTTTCTCCAACCTGTTGCCCTTGAGATGTGTTGGACTACAATTCTCACAGTTGCCAGTAAACACATTTTTTTGGGTGGGGGGATATGCTGCCTTGAGATTCTGGGAATAAACCTCCAGCTCTCTTAGAGAGCTGCTGCATTCGAGAAGTACAGGGAGGCTTAAAGGTAAATTGAAAAAAAAACAACAACAACTCCAAAACACCAAGTTTGGGCTTTGAACCTAGAGCAATGAAGGAAAAAGTGTTAAAATATTCATGATTGGGAGGGACATGGGAACAAGGTCAGCCAATGAATAGGCATAACAACTAAGTCAGCCAGTAGGAGCTTAAACAGATATGAGTCTGTGCAGAGTATTGAAGGTGGCGCAGTGGTTAAATGCAGCACTGCAGGCTGACTGCTAGATCAGCAGTTCAGCGGTTCAAATCTCACCAGCTCAGGGTTGACTCAGCCTTCCATCCTTCCGAGGTGGGTAAAATGAGGACCCAGATTGTTGTTGGGGGCAATATGCTGACTCTGTAAACCGCTTAGAGAGGGCTGAAAGCCCTATGAAGCGGTATATAAGTCTACTGTTATTGCTATTGCTATTGCTATTGAAACAGAAACTTAAGAAGAAAACAGTATGCTGCACTGAGAAGTAAACTAGCAATCTGTCTGGGCTTGCCTGCTGAAATGAAACTAACTGCTTGTGTTTGCCTGTAACTCTCCTGCCTTGTGTTTACTTGGAAGAACCACCTGCTGGTATTGTACATTTGTTCACCTATTCTTGCGTATATAAAGAAGTTAATTAATCCAGCTAAATCAGTTATCCGTGTGTGCTTTCTGGATTTGATTTTTTTTCTGCAGCAAACTCTGACAAAAAGTAATAGTTCTTTAAGGGTAATTTCTTCTTTGAATACCAGTTTGTTTGGGGGGAAAAAAAGGAAACCACACAAATCCATCAAAGTTTTTGACAAAGGCAATCCTTGTCTGATGATCGTTGCAAATAATGGGTCCCAGAAGAAAGACAAATGCAATGTATCATTTCAAAGCATGGCTGCCTTTGCTGACAATAGAGAACCACAAGTTTCATCTTTGAAAGGCTCCATATGGAACTCTAAAGACAGTCCATTTCTTGGGGATGGGGGGAAGAAATATTGAACCAGATGGTAGATTAAAGGGCTGATGATTACAAGGGGAAAAACAACAAAAACAAAGCAAACTTTGCTGAGAAAGATCAAGTGTGTATGCCATTATTTCTACAGATTATGAAGATCTCAGTCCGAAAGTTTGCAGTTGTTTGAAAGTAAAGCCTTTAAAATGCCCATATGTATTTTATTTCACAATGGAAGATATTTGGAAATGACAAAGCATGCAACTGAAGAAATAATTGCTTCTAGAGTCTAACCTTACTATTATGAATCAGAATTTCTTTGTCTCGCCTTTCAGATAGGCCCACTAAAATACACATATTTCATCAGAAGCAATTCTAAGCATATTTTGATTTAAGCTTTGGGTATAAGCGTTGTTTAAACTGGTATGAAGCTTACTCCAAAATAAAGATATTTTAGATGAAGTTTGGCTGTGTTCAGTGCAGTGAATCTACATAAAATACACAAAACAATTTGCTTCCCTTTATTGCAAGAAGACATGTTCTAGTCTCTTTTCACTCGGGAAATCTTTTGTGATATAAAATATGCATTACTCTCAACCCCACCACTCAAAAAGGAACAAATGTTCGATCAAGGAACCACTTACCGTACATTTTTTTCTACTTGCAATGCAAAAATGTAAATCGGGAGAGACATAGGAGCACAATTTTGGTCTAGTATGTGTATATGTATGTGTGACTATGCACACACAGATAGATGGTATTATGCTTGGCTACTTTGGCAGATCTCAAAAAAATCAAATAAGAAGTACGTAATGTTCAAATAGGACAATATTAGGAAATGCCAAAAGTAGACACTGGACTAGGGAGTCAAAAAACATTGTTTTGGAAGAGGTGGCGCAGTGGTTAGGGTGCAGTACTGCAGGCCACTTCAGCTGACTGTTATCTGCAGTTCAGCGGTTCTAATCTCACCGGCTCAAGGTTGACTCAGCCTTCCATCCTTCCGAGGTGGGTGAAATGAGGACCCAGACTGTGGGGGCGATATGCTGACTCTGTAAACCGCTTAGAGAGGGCTGAAAGCCCTATGAAGCGGTATATAAGTCTAACCGCTATTGCTAAACCATTTCTGAATTGCTGCCAAAAAGACACCAGGAATTCATTATACACACAGACAGACAGACACACAAACACACACTATATTTAATTTCCATCTTTGATCAAGAAAGCTCAAAATAGTACATACTTACCATAACCCTGACTGGCTCACATCAGAATGGACCCTCTACAACTCTACAGATATAAGGATAAGTCATATGCTACGACTTTGCATGAACCAGTAGATTGTGTGAACTTACCATGATACGAGTTAATGTGGAAGTTGTATTTTGATCCTATCATGGATCATTTCTATGGAGTCATGGTCTCCATTTCTCTCTCTCTCTTCCAGAGAGGCAGAAAAAACTCATCTGGTAAATCATTCTTTTGAACATCAGGTTTGAAGAGGTGGATCTAACATAGCATAAAAATAATATATTCCAGGGAATTGATAACATTGTGGAGCAAAACTCAACCCTCCGTACTGAATTTAAAGCTAAACGTAATTGGTCAACACAATCTTTATCATTTATTATTACGGTATTAGGGTTGGTCACAGAGTCAAGACAGATGTTTAGACTGGAGTTGGCATTTTTACCCACCTATCGAATCCTTCCCAAGAAGGTGGGATGGGCAGATGTTGGTGTTTGATGATGGAAGGATGGAAGCTGTAAAGTAAAGCTGTCTTTTGCGATTGATCGATAGTGATTTTGTCAATACCGATGGCGTTCAACCAGTGCTCCAGTTATTTTGGCATTGCACCCAAGATGTCTATCGCTATTAGTACTATCTTTGCTTTCTTATTATTACTATATTCCTGTTAGTATCCTTATCATTGTATTCTTCAGGATCTATAGTCACAGATCAGGCAATGGCCCTTGAAGAAAGTAATTACTGTGGATCATCTGACCCCTGAATATCAAAGGGAAACATGCTTCTTCCAGGAATACTTGATTAATTGAGATAGCTGATGTGTAGTAAGACTGAAAGCCTTCTGAGACGCAAGACTTATTCCCACTTCCAATAATTGTAATGTTGCAAAGAAATACCAGTGCTTTCAACCCATTTCCTCACTTGGTTTGTGGGAAATTGTAAGTTTTTAAGCTGTCTCTGTTGAAACAGAGCTGCTTGCAAATGAATATGGCCTCTTTAAAGATATGCTAATGAGCAAGAGCACATCAGTAAAATTAAAATAAGTAGTTTCTTTTGAATATAGGTCTGACTTGAATAAGAAAATTAATGTTTGCATTGCGTTGCGAACATGCAAATCACTATGTAAGTACTGCCTTAATTATAATTGCTATTAATGCTAACAAAATTCCAATGAGTTATAGTGCATCCTATAATTAGATTTTGATATACAATTTTTGAAATAATTAAGTTTCTTCCAATTTGAGTGTCATCCAGGTTATATATAATACATAATACAGGCTGATCAGGTAATTAAAAATGTTTCATAAAACCATTGATAGACTTTGCATTACAACAATCTCCACATTGGCTTAAAATTAAATGGTGCTCGTTTCTTTCTTTGATAATTCTACATCACTACAGTGTGATTGATGCCTGCATTATAAAAATCATAAACACCCCATAAATTTTGGTAGAACAATTCTTTTGAAGAAAGCTTCTCTGAAAGTAGAATTTACATCAGAGAAAGATCTCCAAAAGATGCGAATGAATTGAAACGGCTCATGCCCCTGAAGAGCGTTCGAAGACTGCAGTTGGTCCAGAATGCAGCTGCGCGAGCGATATGGGGTGTACCTAGATACACCCATGTTACACCCATCCTCCGTGAGCTGCACTGGCTCCCCATTGGTCTCCGGACGCGCTTCAGGGTGCTAGTCGTTACTTTTAAAACCCTACATGGTTTAGGACCTGGCTTACCTGAGAGACCGCCTCCTGCCACTTACCTCCCAATGACCAACAGATTTAGATTTAGATTAGATTTAGATTTATTTTATTTGTATGCCACCCTTCTCCGGGAGGGACTCAGGGTGGCGAACAACTCAAAGGGGGAAAAGGGGAACACAGAACACAATACAAGTAGTTAAAATAGCCAAGAATCACACTACCACACAGGTCGAGAGGGGAGGGGAACTCATCAACCCCAGGCCTGCCGGCAAAGCCAGGTTTTGACGGCTTTTTGAAAGGCCGGAGAGAGGTGAGGGTCCGAATCTCTGCGGGGAGTTCATTCCAGAGGGCCGGAGCTGCCACAGAGAAGGCCCTCCCCCGGGTAATAGCCAGGTGGCATTGGCTGGTGGACGGAACCCGGAGGAGGCCGACCCTGTGTGATCTAATGGGTCTTTGGGAGGTAATTGGCAGCAGGCGGTCTCTCAAGTACCCAGGTCCAATACCATGAAGGGCTTTATAAGTTACGACTAGCACTTTGAACAAGATCGCACAGATTGGGCCTCTTCCAGGTGCCGTCGACCGGACAATGCCGGCTGGTGGCTCCCAGGGGGAGGGCCTTCTCTGTAACTGCGCCGGCCCTATGGAATGATCTACCCATAGAGATCCGGACCCTTAACACTCTCCCGGCCTTCTGTAAAGCCACCAAGACCTGGCTGTTCCGGCAGGCCTGGGGCTGTTGATCAATATCCAGCCCCACTTTGACAGAATGGATGATGTGGAATTTTAATAATTGTATCTTTTATTTTAATTTTTAAATGCTTCTTTTATCATGCCTATAAGCCGTCCAGGGAGGCCGCCCAAGGGAGTGGGCGGCATACAAATTTCAATAAATTGAAATTGAATTGCATTGAATGGAACTTTGCTGAATTTTTTAAATATTTTTTTTAATTAGCTGTAGAACATTGAAATGAGGATGAACTTTTTTTTACTTTCTCTTACAACTGATTCTTTAAAAAAATATTTCAAACTAGAAGTAGTTTTTGACTTACAACCACAATTGAGCCCTGTTGATAAGCGAGACAGTTGTTAAATGATTTTTCCCCATGTTACAACCTTTCTTGCCAAACTTGTTAAGTGAATCACTGCAGTTGTGAAGTTAGTAACATGGTTGTTAAATGAATCTGGCTTCGCCATTGACTTTGCTTGTCAGAAGATCACCAAAGGCATCACATGGCGGTTGAAACACTGCAACCGTCCTAAGTACATGCCAGTTGCCATGCAGTCAAATTTTTTTTTAAAGTTTTTATTTTCCATTTCCATAGCATATAATCACATGTATACTATTACATAGTCAATATCAAGTTATATTATTAAGTACTTACATCAATTCATCTTGCCATCAACTACCAAAGGGGAAAAGAAACCATTGGCCAAAAATAAATCATTATCAGTATATATTTCTGGTAGTAGCTGACATATCAGCAGATAGGCTAGACTCTGATAGATTTACAGATAGATAATAGATAGATAGATAGATAGATAGATAGATAGGTAGGTAGGTAGGTAGGTAGGTAGGTAGGTAGGTAGGTAGGTAGATAGATAGATAGATAGATAGATAGATAGATAGATAGATAGATGATAGATAGATAGATAGATAGATAGATAGATAGATAGACAGACAGACAGACAGACAGACAGACAGACAGACAGACAGATAGACTCATAGATAGATGAAAGAAAGAAAGAAAGAAAGAAAGAAAGAAAGAAAGAAAGAAAGAGTGACTGACATGTGTTATTGATACATTATTGGATATGATCACCACATTCATGTTTCATTAACTAACTGTAAATATGTTGGGGGTAACAAACATTTATAAGAGAAAGGTGTTTTTATATATTAAACAATTTGTACGTATATCTATTAACTGGTAATATAAATGTAAGTGGTATGCTTATAATGATATTTGCAAAGTGATATACATGTCCAGATATTATTAAGGAAAGATTAAGCTCCCCTTGCCACTTTGCGTATCTATAGAATCAACCAACTAAATCAGGGATGTCAACCTCATGTCATCACGGCGGCATCATATATTGGGACTTTCTTCCCCTTCACTAAACTGGGTTTGTGCGTGGCCAGTGCGTGACTCATCCAGTCCATGGGGTCCGATTTTGACAACCCTGAACTAGATGTTCCAGAGAGAAACTCCTTGGATTACCCATAGTTCTGGGAAATAAGGAGGCAGCAGCCTCCAAACAGAGATCAAAGTAGTCCCCTCCCTATCATTATTCTGGAGGATGTTCAAAAATGAGCTAGTTTAGAGAGCATTTTATTGAGTTCTATTTTAGTATATGTGTTTTTATTTTCCATTTTCATTTCGTACAGTCACATATATACTGTGCACAACCGGGGCCATATAACATTAAACAATAAACACAGCCATTCCTCTTGTCAACAATACTCCCCAAAATACAAACCCAATGTACCACTTCGACCCTCCATACACCCTTTCTTTCTCCCCCCTCCAACTTTCCCCTCTACCCTACTTCCCCTCCCCCTCTATCACTCCTCTCTCCCAGTACACTCCCTCCCTTCCTTCTCACCCTCCCTCCCGTCCTCTCTCCCACCCTCTCTACCCCTCTTTCTTCTAGCCCTCTACTCTTCCCTTCGGTGTATTTCTACTATCTATTAATATATTCAGCTTGTCCTATTTTTACAGTGAAAAATATTGAGTTCTATTTTAGAGAGCATTCTATGGAGTTCTTTCATTTATATTTTTCCCTTATTTTGTTTTATTGTATCATTATATGGGGCACAGATTTTGCAATTTACAGCGAATGCTTTAATTATTATTATTATTGTACATTGCGTAGACAGTCAAGAATCATTACAGTGAGGTAGGATAGCTATGAGATGAATAAATAAAAGACAGCTGATTTGGGAATGCAGGGAAATGATTTTTCTGGATCCTCTCTTTTTGGTCAGGATTTCTCTGCTACTGCACTTCGAATATTTTCTAATATTTATCCCTTCTTTTCTCTTTATTTTTTCTAGTTTAATTTTGTGGGCAAACTCCTTGGTCCAAGAGGAAATTCCTTAAAAAGATTACAAGAGGAAACAGGTGCAAAAATGTCTATCCTTGGTAAAGGTTCGATGAGAGACAAAGCCAAGGTACTGTACACAAGTCTTTAATTTCCAATCTTACCAAACAAAGTTGAAAACAGTTCAAAATATTATTCTTGGAAGATTATATCTTTTTCAAATGAAATCGGTATAGAAATTATGACCACTAGTATTGTGGTTAGTGGGCTACACAGAGGCCAGGGAAACGAAGGGTTGTAGGCTCATCTGCCCTTGACACTCATTACATGCCATGGTGCCAGAGGTGGGTTCCTCCCAGTTCGCACCTATTCGGTAGAACCGGTTCGTCAAATCTACCGAACCGGTTAGAAGAGGTTCCACCAGTGGACCCGGAAAGCAGGCCACACCTACAGAAGAGGTTCCATAATTTTTTGAAACCCACCACTGGTCCTTGGATATGATTATTCTACACTATCATGCTCATATTTATAAAACTCAGTGCCTCTGTGAAAGGTAAGGATGACTACTGCGTTTGTGGCGCAATCAGAACATTGCGTGTGTTGAAGTTGTTTTAACGCAAACCAAAGATGCCTTTTAAAAAACAAGTTTACATCCTATTCTTATGCATGCCAGTGCTGTATGTGAGGTAGTTTAAGGTGGTTCTGACAAGTGTCGGCGGCATCTTCATATCTGGTCACATGGGTGGCAAGCCACTCCCATCCGATCACATGGGCGGCAAGCCACTCCCACAAAGGCGGCCACACACACAGAATAGGTTTGAACAATTTTTGAAACCCACCACTGCATGGTGCCTTCAGTATGCCTCACTCTTCTGACCCAGCTCCTCAAGCACAACAAACCCTCTGTAATTAATCAACAATTCCTTTATTAGGAGCGCCAGCAGCCCTGGCAAAAAGTGTCTCTCACACCGCAGGCTAACAAGTCTGTCCAGCAGGGAGATAAATAGTTGTCTGCCACATCTACTCATCTCCGTCCCCTGCCTTTTATCCCCAGAGCTAGGGTGGAGCTTCACTAGGAGCAGTGGCTCTTCCTTCCCAAGGATCGGCCCACAGATTTCCACTGCTCTCCACTCCTCTGCCTTCAGGCCAGTGGTGGGTTTCAAAAGTTTTTGGAACCTCTTCTATAGGTGTGGCCTGCTTTCCGGGTCCACTGGTGGAACCTCTTCTAACCGATTCGGTAGATTTGACGAACCGGTTCTACCGAATTGGTATGAACTGGTAGTGACCCACCTCTGCTTCAGGCACTGGATCCTGCTGTCCCTCTTCTTCCTCATCAGCACCTCCAGACCTGGAGGTTGTTGGCTTTCCATCTGAATGCTGAGGGACAACCCAGGCTCTGCCTCTGTATCTCTCTCTCTGACAGCTCCCTTCCCTCTCCCCTCCAAGTTCTCAGGTTGCCTTGATGCTGAAAGAAAGAAAAGGAAATGCATTCATTATAGGGATCTTAGTCCATATAAATATCTTAGTTTCCCCTTTTATGGAAGGAGAAAAGGTGATAGAAGTAGCCTCCTCCGAATTCCATCAGCCGGCCAGTGTCGACTGGCGACTACCCGGAGGAGGGCCTTCTCTGTGGCTGCTCCGACCCTCTGGAACGAACTCCCCGGGGAGATTCGTATCCTCACCACCCTCCAGGCCTTCCGCACAGCCTTTAAAACCTGGCTGTTCCGACAGGCCTGGGGCTAAAGACTCGCTGCCCCACTTCGACTTCGAATGGTATGATTGTTGTGTTTTTAACTATGTATGGTTTTATGTTTTTGTAACTCTGTTTGTATTTCCCCTCCCTTTTTTTGAGTTGTGAGCCGCCCTGAGTCCCTTTTAAGGAAAAGGGCGGCATACAAATAAATTAAAATGAAAATGAATGAAATGAAATGAATTCTCAAGAAGAAGAATGTTGTCCTTTGTTAACTCCTGCCTCAGCCCAGTTACTGCCCCCTCCCCCCCCAGGTTTTCCTGCCTATTCCTTCCATTATATTGGTACTCAGTTGTGGCTTTTGACAAGGTGAAGGCAATGTATCTTATTGCAGAACCAGGATACCTATTTGTTTATTAATTCTACTCACTCATTTGGATTGTTACGTATCAGGCCTGGCATGTTTATCTCTTCCACTCTGTTATTACTGATGTTGTAGTTGTTCCTTTCTATCTTTCTGTCAACCTTGTCATTTATCTCAGCTGTTAAATCATCATAATAAGAGATATAACAATTGCCTTAAGAGACGGGGAGAGAAGTGAATCAATTTGACGTCTACTTCCTGCATGATCCAGAATTGCCATTTGTCCCCCCAAACCAAAGGCCTCTGTGTGTCTGAGCCTATGTGGATATATAGTATATGTGTATGTGTTTATGTGTGTGTTTGTACCAGGGGTGGGTTCCTGCCAGTTCTAACTCTTCTATAGAAGAGGTTCCACAAATCTACTGTGCTGTTTAGAACCAGTTCCAGCTCCCTCTCCCCACCCGTCTACACATCATCAAGATGAAGAGCGAGAGGAGGAATTCTGGGAGTTGAAGTCCACAAGTCTTAAAGCTGTCAAGTTTGAACACCCCTGGGGTTTTTGTTTTCTTTCGAAAGGGCTAGGGGTGCGAGGGTCTTGTAACTTGACAGCTTTAAGACTCGCATGCTTCAAATGCCAGAGTTTCTGAGCCAACATTTTGGTTGCTAAGCAAGAGAGTTGTGATGTGAGTTTCATCACATTTTACAAGTTGGCCACGCCCACTCGGTCACATGGCCGGCAAGCCACTCCCACCCAATCACATGGCCAGCAAGCCACTCCCACAAAGCAGGCCACACCTACAGAAGAGGTTCTAAAAATTTTTGAAACCCACCACTGGTTTGTACACACTGAGACATGTATTAACATAATGAGACACCCTGTGTAGTATTGTTACTGTAAGCGGATAGGTGTTTGCAAATTCACCCAGTCAACAATTATAAAGTGAGGGCTGCATTATAAAAAGGCAAATAAAGTAGAAATTTGGTGGTGCAGTGAGTAAATACTGACCAATTATACGAGAAATGAATTTGTGCTTCTCTGTTCTCTGACTGAAATGCTGCTATTTAGTCTAGTAAAAAAATACTATACTATTATCTGCACAGGCAAGAAAACATCTTGGGCCAGCCCTCGAAATGTGAAGTAAATATTGTTCCTAGCCTAGATCCAAAGCTAAATTATGACTTTTTGAACTATAGTTGTTGAATAACTCATAATGAGTAGATATAGACAGCATTTAGCCATGATGACTGGTTCACATACCACATTAAGCCATAATGGGATGTGTATGGTTTTTGGTTTAGAGTGGTATTTGCATGGAAACAGTGAACAAAATGGTTTATCTTTAGTAAATGCGGTTTTTACTAAATCCAACTGTGGTTTACTGTAATTTACTACAATACCTTGGTTTCTCTTCAAGTCAAATACATCTCTTTTTTCCTGTAATGTGCTATAGAAATGTATGATTTGTTGGTAATTTCTTTCCTTATTTTGGCTTGATTTTGTGTTCTCAAATTCCTGGGCGATATACAAGGAAAAAAAGGAAGGGGAAAAAATTGTCCAAGCAAGTAAGGATTTTGTTAATCATCTGGAGGACTGATGATGATTGTTTAATAAATCATAGGAAAAGCAACCAACTTCAAACTTGACTTTGATTGTTGGAAGGCTGCAAAAAAATGATCACAAGACCCCAGGAAACTATCACAAAAATGAACTGGTTGCCAAGCATCCAAATTTTGCTAATGTGTGACCACTGGGATGCTGCAATGGTTATAAGTGTAAAAAATGGTCATAACTTTGTCATAACTTTGTCATAACTTTGTCATAACTTTGTCATAACTTTGTCATAACTTTGTCATAACTTTGTCATAACTTTGTTCAGTGCCATTGTAGCTTCTACGAAACTAAACAACTTGTTGTAAGTCAAGGAGTATCTCTATCTGGGTTGATGATGTTTGAGTACAATCCATTGGGAAAATTGTGGACTTTTAAAGCTAAAATTATAAGCATGGGTATGCCCTTCTCTCTTACTAATAGTAGGTTGTTGTGGCTCAGCAGCAGTCTTCTGTGAGTCTTTTCGGGATGCAAGATTAACTATGCAGTTGGGGCTCGTTAGGGGCATCTTCTGGGGATAAAAGGACGGATGGTGCCACGCCCTGGTTGCAGGAGTCAACGTTCATTCGTTCGTTCCTTTGTTCGGTTAACATTGATTGATCATCGGTCGTGGTTTATTTGAGAACACTTGGAGAAGTGATTTGTTTTCTGTAACCCTGATTCAAGGAGGCCCTTGGAGAAGTGCATTGCTTTGTAAGAGTTTTTGTTTTGTATTCTGTTATCTGGTCAGAGACTTGATTTCTGTTTATTTTTGGGCTCGCAGCCAGTCTGAGCCGAGAACTGATAAAGAGAGTTCCTTTTAAGTTTGTCTGCCTGTCGTCTGTTAACGAGCGGAGAAGGGGGGACAGAACAGTAGGTTATGAGTAAAACCTGGGCTATAATGTTGTACAAAGGTCAGGATCCGCCTCCACCTCACTTGTGCAAGTCACACATTGGTTCCTTGCAAGAAAACAAAACGGCCGTTCCAAACTTCCAAATTTCCACAAATCACCAAATTTGAATCTAGAGACTTTTGAAATGAATGAAGTTGGATAGAAGCCTGTTGTTGCCTGGCAGGAGCCGTTGTAGTTGCCGCCAGACTCTGACAGTGAGGGGTCTTATGAGTCGGCCTTGGAGGAGGTGAAGGACCCTGGACAGAGTGTCGACTCCAAGCAGGGTGCAGAGAGACTGGTTGGCCACCAGGTGGCGGCAGAGCATTGGATCAAAGGGAATGTTCAGGAAAACATTTGGGAGTTTTTTCAGGATGCATGCAGGTGAAGGGCTACTCGACGTAAAGAACAACTGCGTAATTGTAGGAGATGATTGTGCTTAGCTGATGCTGATTAAGATCCTCTCCTGAGTATAAAAGAGACTGTTTGTGCCACGCCCTGTTTGCAGGAATCACGTTCATGATTCAGAGAAACCAACTTGGAGAAGTGGTTTGCTGTGAGAAGCTTGTTTCCATTGCCTAGGTTTGTAGTAATTACTGCCAGAGAGCTTATCTCTTTGTTTATTTTGGCTTGCAGCCAACAAGAGTCTGGACTGATTAAAAGAAACCTTTTTAGTTATGTGGCTTTTGGCTTTCGTTCCTGGACGGAGAAGGGGGGGTCAGAACAGAAGCCTTATCAGAAAGAACAGATCCATCCACCTGCGTTCACCATCTGATTTATTCATTAGAAGCATGTCATATAATGTCAACTGAAGATTCATCTTAAGAGACAGCCTTCCCATTCGGTAAAGAGAAGTCAACGTATTTTCTGTCCCGTATTGGGGCATCACATTATTTTTTTTTTCAATTTCATTATTATAGTTTCACTAAAACAATTGATAAAGAAGATAATGTTTGTGGGATTTTTCTCTCCATGCAGCACAGTAACACGGGCGACCTCGGATGCTAAGCTGCTTGGCTTGAATGATAAGAGCGTCCCATTTGCTATTCTGTCACAAGCAACAGAAGGCCTTGAACTGACCCTGTTGTCTGCAACCACAAAGGGTATTCAGACAGTTCAGTGTGGAACAGAAAGGGGTTGCCTTTAGGAAAAAAACAACAACATAAAAATGACGGACATTTGGAGGAAAATGCAAAATGTCTCTTTCCCTTAGCCTAAACGAGCAACATGGGAATTGATGTATAAATGTTGATGCCTTTCTAAATAATGTAATTCAAACATTTTAGGGACTAAATTGCAGAGTTTGTTCATAAACTCACTGCCGTTTGTTTAACGTGATGGAACCATGCCTGGTGGAACGGAAGAGAATTGTACCCTTTTGTAAAAAAATAAAATAAAAAAGCAGCCAGTATCAACACTAGTCCTTGGACAGACTGAAATAATAGCAAAGCACCGAAGCAGCGAAGGCAGAACAAGAAGCAGTGGATGGAAACTACTCAAGGAGAGAGCCAACCTATAACGAAGGAGAAATTTCCTAACAGTGAGAACAGGGATGGGATTGGTTCTGGCAGGCATGACTAGCAATAGCAATAGCAGTTAGACTTATATACCGCTTCATAGCGGTTTACAGAGTCAGCTTATTGCCCCCAACAATCTGGGTCCTCATTTTACCCACCTCGGAAGGATGGAAGGCTGAGTCAACCTTGAGCCGGTGAGATTTGAACAGCCGAACTGCAGAACTGCAGTCAGCTGAAGTAGCCTGCAGTGCTGCATTTAACCACTGCGTCACCTCGGCTCTGACTGCCAGTTTGCTCGTGCGTGCGCTGCATGCATCTGGGCAGTACAATTAATATCATTCTGTGCATGCACAGAACTGAAGAACAAGATGGTGGTGCCCAGAGAACTGGTTCAGGGGTGTGGCAGGCCTGGGTTGCTGCCAGTTCCAGTGACCCAGCCACCAAACCACTACCAGTTCAGCCGAACCGGACTGAACCGATAGGAACCCACCACTGAATGAGAACAATCAATTAGTAGAATGACTTGCCTTTGGATGTTGTGGGTGTTCCAACGCTGGAGGCTTTTAAGAAGAGAATGGACAATCATTTGTCTTAAATGATATAGAGTTGCCTGCTTGATCAGGGAGATTGAACTAGAAGACCTTCAAGGACCCTTCCAACTCTGTTATCTTCTGTTAATAGCAGTGGTGGGATTGAGCCAGTTCGCACCTATTCGGGAGAACTGGTTGGTAACTTTCTAACCAGTTCGGAGAACCAGTTTTTGGAAGAAATATTTTGTTTTTCTCCACTTTGCAGGGCCAATCCTTTAAGGAAGGCAGGAAGGAAACATTCTGGTGTTGTTTCTAGCCTCATCTTTATTGCCCTGCTTACAGAAACTGCCTTTCCCATTAACCGTTATTACCCTTGTAACAACTAAGGCGAAGTGCCCATCGACCTGAGTGACATTGACTTGACCACGCCCACATGATCACATGACCACCGAGCCCCACCTACCCAGCTGGTAATTAGGGCAGAGAACTGGTTGGTAAATTATTTGAATCCCACCACTGGTTAGTAGGCACTCCCATCCCGTCTCCTGCGCTTCATGACGCTTGTTATCTTTAGACCAGAATGGCCTTACAAAGCTGTCACAAGCGTCTCCTTTGGGAATTAAATGTCCTGTCACCAAATAGCTCTTCTTCCCATTCTTCTTTCTTCTCTACCCGCACCTTATCTCTTCACAAAAGGATTTCAAGCAGTCTGGAGGAACGTGATGAAAGGAAGCAATTAAAACCATAAACACAAGTGAAATTTGATTACAATTGGAATTATATATAGGCATCGTTGCTTAGGAAACACTTGTGTGTGATGAATGGTGTTTTCCAAGGTTGCAATCCCTCGCAATAATATTTGCGACTGTGTTTTGCAAGGTAACACCTTGGGTTAGTAATTATGTGGCATTCAATGCATGCATGTATATGCAAATAAATAATTGTTTTAATCAACTCAAGTAAGAGATATTATTCTTGCCATCAAATACTAGCGGTGACTGACAGTTATACTCATCTATATTTTGCTACCTATTTGAGCTTAAACAGAGAGCATTTGGATAGGTAACTGATCTGGAAATTAAAAAAGATTTATCTGTTAAACCTAAACCATAAACCTAAACCTAAATAATTAATGCCAGCTTCTCATAAGAATTCAAATCAAATTTGAGTTCCTTTCTGAATATGTTCCAAATGGATCTTCCGGCTTTAACGTGGGGGAAGAACCCTGACAAGTAAAACAGGAAGTAGGTCTCTCTGGAAACAAGGGAACAAGATCTTTTGAATTCCAGTTCAAAAGATAAAGCAAATAATATAGGTTAAAATCCTAAGATTCATATTAACATCATAATTTTGGCAATGGAAATCTAGCAGTTTAACTGTCACATAAAAGACATACATTTCTTAATATGTTATCAACCTGTACATTTTCCTATTTTCCTATTAATAAAAGGAGCATTTCTACAAATATATATCAGTCTTGGAGTAACATTCATTTTGGTGATAATGCCATACCTGAGAACCATCTAATCAGTGCCACATGGTGATCACAACTATTAAATATTAAGTATATTGATAACAAATATTTCTAGGGGAGCAGTCTTAAACTGTATGTGCAATCTCATGGTCACACAAAATAAAACAATGCTTTTGAATAGTACCCAGATTTCATATGAATTGATCACAACAATTGCTAATTAGTGTTTAGTGACATCTTGGCAAGCGTGCTAAGTAACTTCTATGACACTATCATCCAATATTTGAAGTCAAATTCGAGCCCACCTATGATCACTTTCAACATTAGTCATAAAATATTGGTGTTTTAGTATGAGTTAGTCCACTTTGCAGTCTAGCCCTTTTCCTTCTTAACAAATGCAAATTGTTGCGTGACCCGACAAATGTGCGAACATCAAAAGCGCGCCGACAAAACCGCGGCGCTAAAACCGCGATGTCAAAAGCGCACCGACAACAGCGCGCCGACAGAAGCGCGATTTAAGTTAAGGTAAGGTTTAGGGTTAGGTTTAGGGTTAGGTTTAGGGTTAGGTTTAGGGTTAGGTTTAGGGTTAGGTTTAGGGTTAGGGTTAGGGTTAGGTTTAGGGTTAGGTTTAGGGTTAGGTTTAGGATTACGTTACAGCGCGCTTCTGTCGGAGCGCTTTTGTCGGCGCGCTTTAGGGCTAATTCGTCGCTCATTCGTCGCGCGGTTTTGTCGGCGCGGTTTTGTCACCGCAGTTTAGTCAGGCGCGCTTTTGTTGTTCGCACATTTGTGGTGGAACCAATTGTTGCACCCAAAGAACATCTTCAGTGAAGACAATATTATAGAAAAGAAATATGAAAAAAATATATATGCCCGGTTACATTGTAGGCACAGTTTCCATTGCAATTGATTGAATTAAAGATATAAAATAAGTCAAATCTTGAAGAAACTTGTCAATAACAAAGTTTCTTTCATTTTCCCTTGAAATTGGAAGACTCTTGTTCCTTTAATAGTTGTAAAAAAAATAAAATCATTCTACATAGGAAGACAGAATTTGTGTCTTCCCTTATATTTGCCCTCTATACTCGCCAAATTCTGTATGCGTCTGAAGAATGGCTTAATTAAAGCTGCACCAGAAATTTAAATAAAGTAAAGTAATGCAAGTGGAGTAATGCAACTGAAATAATAGAAACAAAAATATGAATAAACAGTTGACATTTTATGATGCTTGTTGGCTAGGAGCTGAGAAACATCTTTCTTCCCTTGATTGCCATCCCCTTCTGCATTTCTCCAGAATCATAATTTATAGCCAGACTATCTCATTTATCTGCCCTGAACTCCACAAACATTTATTTCTGATATTGCTGTGTTTTGTCTTATGACTGTTGTTTTCCAACTTTTTCATATGGATGAATGGAGAAAAGGCCATTTCGCATTATTTGGAGCAATTATGTAAGAACTTCCGCTGTGCTGTGTTTATCTGTACTCCTGAGAACCATGATAAATACTTTTAATATGCCTTAATAGGTTAGTGTTACAAGGAATTTTTGCACTTGCCACTACAGAGACTGCATTACATTAAATTACAGTGCAGACAATTAAATAGAATAGTAATATAAAAAAAATCTTTCAAACTCCAAGCCACAGCAGTTTCAAGTCCTCTGCAATTCAGATTCTTGATCAACATAATAGAGAAGCTGTTGAGTGAAATTTAGATATGTAACCCAGATATGTGTTTGTAATATCTCCATGAGGGATTAATGTTCTCTTGCCTATTTCACAGGCATTGATTAGCCTCTAAATTATTTTTCTTATTGATTGCCGTTGTACAGTAACATCCCTTCTTCATATATCTAACCAGGATCAATAAATCTTTATAGTTAGAACTTCATTTTGGCACAGATATGGTACAATCAGCAATAAGTGTTTATTCCTCAGTAACAGTTTTAAAGAAAGTGGGTTACTTCAGCTTGTAGTCATTTATAAATAAGGGGAGGAAATTAACTTCCTTGCAGTTAATTGTGCATATTTTCAGATATGACTGTATTTCTCAGGAAAACTTTGTGTGACTTATCATTTCATTTCTGAAGACACACGGAGAATTGAGATGTGACACAACAATGCAATCTTTAAAAGCTATTAACATAATTTAATGTACTATTTATGGTTAATTTCTCATCGACAATACAGTGAGCACTAATTGGACAATATTGCTAATCCCCTTGTCCACTTTTTGGATAATTGATTATGTGCCTTCAAGTCATGTCAACCACATAAAGGTAGTCCTCAATTTATGACCACAATAAACCCAAAATTTACACTGCTAAGCAGGACAGTTGTTAAGTGAGTTGCACCCCGTTTAAGCTTTTTTGGCATAGTCGTTAAAAGAATTACTGCAGCTGTTAAAATAATATCATTCAGTCATTAAGCAAATATCACTTCCCCCATTGACTTTGCTTTTCAGAAGCCAGCTGGGAGAGTGGCAAATGGTGACCACATGACCCTGGAACAGTTCAACTGTCATAAATACATGCCATTACATTTACTGCTGACTCTGTAAACCGCTTAGAGAGGGCTGAAAGCCCTATGAAGCGGTATATAAGTCTAACTGCTATTGCTGTTGCTACTGCTATTTTCTATAATGTAAAGCCTTTCCAAGCAGTGGCCTATTGGAGAAAGGGCCAACTGTAGAACAGTAATTTTCCATGTTCGTCTTACATATTCAGAGTAGCATTATTATCCATAGTATAATTTTTATTCACAAACATTATTATAGAATAGTACATTCTCTGAATGTAAACAGTGGTGCTATTCAACATTGTGAAACCTGCTCTCTGTCACTTTGCAGAATACCCAAGATAGAGAGCTGACTTTGGCAGATGAGTAGAAAATTGCATGTTTCTGCAATTTTGGTTGCTGATTCCTACCACGGATCCTCAAACAAAATGAAGGGAAATGTATTTAGTGTCTGGAAATGAAAGAAACATAGCATTAGCTGTCAGTAGAAGGGCTATTGGGACTGAACAGGGAACATTGCATTGTGTTTTCACTGAGCCTACATATTAAAGACCTTTGGATTTTGAATAATAGTTGTATTAAACACAACTAGAATATCTGACACCTGATATTCAAAGAAAGGTAATTCTGAGTTTATACAAATGCCACCCAAAAAGAATGATTCGAAAGAAAGTTGTAAACCTGAACAAAAATCCTATGTGGGATTTTCTAGTTTCCTTTCTTTGTCAGCTAAACTTGGTCTCTCACACTGAAACTAATCCTGGCAATTTTCCCCCCATAAAGAAATATTAGGGAATATGTGGTGGAGAGGTAAGAGAAGAAGAATGAGGTAAGGGAAGGTGGGTAGAGGGGAGAGAAAAAGAAGAAGAGGAGGGAGGAAGAGAAAGAAAGAGAAGGAGAGAAGGTAGGAAGGAGAAGAAAAGGGGTAGGAGTAGGGAAGAGGTAAGGGAAGGAAGAAGGGGATGGAGACGAGGAAGGAAGGAAGTAGAGAAGGAAGGGAGGGAGAAAAGAAAAGAAAGAGAAAACAAGGTAGTGTCTTAGCAGGTGCGAAGGATGGTAAACAAAGCATTCTAAACTACACCTTATAACCTTTCAAATGGAATAATAATAACACAAGAATGGCAAAGAAAAAGAATAATTATGTGAATGTATATCTATAATCTGTATGTAAGAGAACAAATGACAGTAAAAATATAAAGCATAATATAGGTAAATAATATTTGGTCATAAGTAGCTAAGTTTAAATAAATAAAGAAATGTACATAAAAATGGATAACGAACAAGGAGATTATGAACACAAGATAGAAATGTATAGAAGGGAAAACACTAACTGCAAAGAAACCGATTCGGAATTGCTGTATGATATACGATGGAACTTATTGTTCCTATGTTGTTTTTAAGTCATGTGTTTGTTTTTGTTGATGTGCTTAGGTGTTTAAAATAATAAAAAAATTATCACAAAAAAATCAGAACGAAACATTAAAAAAAAGGAATATTAGGGGAAAAATTAAATGTGTGATTTTAATTGAATTGATGAATACTGATTAAAATTAACTTTATAGATATACAGGCAACATGTGGATGTATACACCTTTTCTTGCTTACATACTATGTGCACGTAAAAATATATTGCAAGAGGGAGATTATAGCAACGTGTAAGTATAATAAGCATAAACCTCTGTGTTCTTACTCTAGCATAATTTCTTTTGAGTTCAGTGGCTCTTACTCTGAGCTGAATATGTAAGCTGCTAGGATGGTGAAAATGGATTTGCTTAACACTCTCTATTTTAGGGATGAGATCTTTTTGAGACTGAACTATTTTTTTCTTCCTATTTGCAAAAACTAAATGGATTAGGAGAGGTTTTCCGATGAGCAGCAAACATTAGCATGATTTGTGGCAAATCCTATTGAGCTCTATAGGTCTTAACCATGGGATTTTTAGTCCTTTTCAATCTCATCCTCCTGGCATTCTCCATCTTTGCGGATGAGCCTTTATAACGTCTGTATCTGTAGACCTGACTTACCAACCAATTTTCCTTCATTTGAAAAGCCTTCAGAGGTAGGAGTAGATATTTAATCCAGTTTTGCTTACCCTGATATGAAAAAAAAAGATGTTTGGGCTCTAGAAAAGAGTACAGAGAAAAGCAACAAAATTGATTAGGGGACTGGAGGACAAAACATATGAAGAACGGTTGTAGGAATTGTCTCGTTTAATGAAAGGAAGGTCTTTTGGGTGACATGATAGCAGGGTGATAGGGTTTCATGGTAGCAGATAGATTGGGTGACATAATAGCTGTCTTCTAATATCTAAGGGGCTTCTACAAAACAGAGAGTGTCAACCTATTCTCCAAAGCATCTAAAGGCAGGACAAAGAAGCACTGGATGGAAACTAACCCAGGACAGAATCAATCTAGAGCTAAGGAGAAATTTCCTGATATTTAGAACAAGTAATCAAAGGAAGGGCTTACTTCCAGACGGAGTCCTTCGGGATTGGGCGGCCTATAAATTTAATAAATCCAAATCCAAATCCAATTGGGGGTCACCATCACTGGAGGCTTTTTAAAAAGACTGGACAACCATTTGTTCAAATTGGTATAGGGTCTCCTGTTTGAGCAAGGTCCTTTCCAACTCTGTTATTCTGGTATATCCATTGCAGTGGTGGGATTCAGCCGGTTCGCACCTATGCGAGAGAACCGGTTGGTAACTTTCTAAGCAGTTCGAAGAACCGGTTGTTGGAAGAAATCTCCTTTTGGGTTTTTTTCCACTTTACAGGGCTAATCCTGTAAGGAAGGCAGGAAGGAAACATTCTGGTGTTGTTTCTAGCCTCATCTTTATTGCCCTGCTTACAGAAATTGTCTCTCCGGTTAACCCTTATTACATTGTAACAGCTAAGGTGAAGCACCCATCAACGTGAGCATTGAGTTGGCCATGCCACCCAATTACATTACGACCAAGCCCCACCTACCCTGCTGGTTATTAGGGCAGAGAACTGGTTGTTAAATTATTTGAATTCCACCACTGATCCATTGCAGGCATTCACTTTTTGCTTGTGGAAGGGTAGAGCTAGAAATTTGCATTTGTAAATGACAATTATGGTTGCTCTTCACTCTTTATTTCAGTCACTTGTTTTCATGATTTGTGCCTTTCCTTGTTTCTAATACCAGCTTCTTTTTTACCTTATCTTGCATATTATTATGCTCAGAAACTTTAGGATGAACTCCTGCTTCCTCCATTCACAGTTATTTAGCTAAGGAAAAAAGCTTGTCTTCTTTTCAGGAATCTGAAAATCATTGGATCGGCCTAAGCTTTCAAGGATAATGCAGTGTATCTAAAACAGAATCCATCTGTCCTCTGAGGTCTTCTAATCATCACATGGAATTGCTTCCACCAGCTCAGGTTAAGCATAACTGTTCCTAAATCGTACAACAATTTGCAGCACTATCAATACTTACTTTCTTCCACCAAAACACTTAAGTTTGGACTGTTGCTTGATATTTTTAAATGTTCTTAGTGAAAGATTTGAAAAGAAATCCTAAGATTTTTCCATTCATAATAACACTCATAATATTTGTATGCGATGCACATTACTATATTGGGAGCAATTGGAGCTTATCAAGTATGGTTATTTGTATTTGTATTTGTATTGTATTTGTATTTATTGGACATTTATAGGCTGCCCTTTTCCCTGAGGGGACTCAGGGCGGCTTACAATCAAAAAGGAAAGGGAGTGTAGGACAATACAAAAGAAATGTGAACAAAAATAAATTAAACAGTAAAACTCAACATTCACTCAGCATTCGGGAGGGGCGAAAGTAGACTTATCCCCAGGCCTGATGGGCTAGCCAGTTCTTGAGGGCTGTGCGGAAGGCCTGGACGGTGGTGAGGGTACGAATCTCCACGGGGAGATTGTTCCATAGTGTTGGAGCCGCAACAGAGAAGGCTCTCCTCCGAGTAGTCACCAGTCGGCACTGACTGGCGGATGGAATACAGAGGAGGCCAACTCTATGCGATCTGATGGGATGCAGGGAGGTAATTGGCAGAAGGCGGTCTCTCAAATAGCCAGATCCACTACCATGGAGCGCTTTATAGGTGGTGAGTAGGACCTTGAAGTGCACCTGGAGATCGACAGGTAGCCAGTGCAGCTCACGGAGGATCGGTGTTATGTGGGCGAACCGTGGTGCGCCCACGATCACTCGCGCGGCCGCATTCTGGACTAGCTGAAGTCTCCGGATGCTCTTCAAGGGCAGCCCCATGTAGAGCACATTACAGTATTCCAGCCTGGAGATCACAAGGCTCGAGTGACTGCAAAGATGGGGATATATCAGGGGTGAAAGCCAGCAGGTTCTGGAGAACCAGTAGCGGAAATTTTGAGTAGTTAGGAGAACCGGTAATAGAAATTCTGAGTAGTTCAGAGAACCAGAAAATGCTACCTCTGGCTGGCTTCAGAGTAGCGTGGGAATGGAGATTTTGCAGTATCATTCCCCTGGAAGGGGGTGGGAATGGAGATTTTTCTTTCACACCACACCACACCCACCATGCCACACCACGCCCCCCCCAAGCCACACCCACAGAACCGGTAGTAAAAAAACTTGAATTCCATCACTGGGATATATGTGAATGTACATAGACACACATATATTTTTACCAGTTTTTCTGAGTTGCAAACCCATTTCATGCTCCCTCTCCATTATCCAAATAACCCAGATCACCGTCTCAGAAATCAAATCTCTCAAACCTATTTGCCTTGCCATTTATTCATTTACAGTATCTTTCTCTTCCTAACTTTCTGTGCAATGGGAAAAAAAAAAGAAAGAGCTAAATGTGGATTATTGACTGTGAATTTAGTCAGCTGTTCCTTGACATCCTGGTTCCTGTTCCTTGCAGATAACAGGTTTCAGGAAGCTGAGAGATATGATCAACACTTGTTTCAATTCCACACAGTAATTGAAGTAATTCTGTGATGCTTTTCTTTGTCTTCTTATAGCTTTCAATTGAATGTCCTTTGCTTTTCAGGAATATTTTCATAATGCTTTTCATTATAAATGAAAAAAAAAATCCAGACATTGACCAACATCACTATGTACGTATCTGAGGTTCATTGTCTATGCAAATATAGGATTTTTAAAACTTCAAACGGAGCAGTATCAAAAATTCCAGTAAAATCACATCTTAATTTCATACGAAATGAACTAATTGCTAACCATGTATTTCTTTAGGGCTGGATTTCGATAAATTATGTCGGTGTAATAACAGTACAAGAATAAATTTCTCTTACAAAGGACTCATTAATGTGAGACATAACATTAATTTTCACTTAATAAGAGCCTAACTATAACTAAATTATTTATAACAAGCTGGTGAGACAGTCATATTTCAAGCTTCAGGTTTTTTTTAAAAAAATATCCCAAGACATGAAATGATAGATTACTTACAAATGAAAGCAAATATACATGTCCGTGGATAATGTTACAGGATCCAACGTGGGTTGTCATCGGGACCAGAGGTTTAACCAGTGGTGGGTTTCAAATTTTTTTAGAACTTATTCTGTAGGTGTGGCCTGTTTTGTGGGAGTGGCTCGGCAGTCATGTGATCAGGCGGGCATGACTTGGTGGGCATGTGACCAGGTGGGTGTGGCCAACTTGGAAAATATGGTGAAACTCACTTAACAATGCTCTTGCTTAGCAACCAAAATTTTGGGTACAGTTGTGGTCATAAATTCTCTTTCTTTTTCTTTCTTTCTTTCTTTCTTTCTTTCTTTCTTTCTTTCTTTCTTTCTTCATTTATTTATTTCCTTCCTTCCTTTTGTTTCTCTCCACCTCTTTCTTTCTTTCTTTCTTTCTTTCTTTCTTTCTTTCTTTCTTTCTTTCTTTCTTTCTTTCTTTTGTCTCTCCCACTTTCTTTTTCTTTTTTCTTTCTCTCTTTCTCTTTCTATCTGTCTCTCTTTTTTCTCTCACTCTCCCTCCATTCCTTCCTTCCTTCCTTCCTTTCTTGTGTGCATCTCTCCCCATTCCTTCCTTCCTTCCTTCCTTCCTTCCTTCCTTCCTTCCTTCCTTCCTTCCTTCCTTTTGGAACGGATTCCAAAAGATACACTAAATTTCACGAACTGGTTCTGGCGTACTGGTGCGAACTGGGAGAAACCCACCCTTGGGTTTAACCTTCTGAGCTTTCAGATTTGTTCTGGAGACCATCCAGGGGCTCCACCACTAGTCCAAAAGCTTAGAAGACTAAACCTTTGGTCTTGGTGACGACACATAATGGATCCTACAGTAGAGTACTTACAAAATGCAATCCAATATTTAATAACTTTCTTAGCATACATTTCTCTCATAAATTAATTGATTGGGTCACCTATCTTCTTATCTCTTTACATCAAGATATAGCATCTGAAAAGATTGTATCATCAGAAGATACAAATTATTTTGCTTCACTGGACAGTCAGCCAGAGGTTTAGGCTGAATTTGGCATTTTTATCTACCCTATTATTATAAATATGGTTTATCATAATCGTCCAGGTGTTTAGACTGGATTTAACATTTTTATCCACTTATTTTCTCAAGGACCTAAGATAGAGAATGCTATTATTTGATAATGTTAAAAATATGGTCCCGGGATATAAGATGTTCTAAGTAAAACTATATTACTACTATTATTATTACCGGTTGTACATACATTGCAGCTAACATCCAATATACGTAGAGAAATATATTTGAGACCCTTTAAAACACCAGCTGATTCAATTATCTTGAAAACTGATTATGTACAACACATTTATTGTGTTATGTTATAATATTTCTGAAATATTTGAGCGTCTTGTAGTATTAATACAATTAGATTGAAAACAAAATTTAGTTAATGTAGTTATAAACAGCCAACAAAGTGCTACACCATTCAAACAAGGCAGTCATATGTAAGTAAAGTGCTAATCTCCATAACAACTGTGTTTTTGAGTATGTAATTGAAACCTAAAGCCAATCCATTTACAGCGCCTTACAGTAATTCAGCTGTGAGTTGAGAAGGATATGAGTGACTATGAGTAAAGCCTCCTGATTCAGGAAAGGCCACAAATGGTACCCTGTTGTGGCCCAGCAGGAGCCGTTGGAGCTGCCACCAGACTCCGAGAGTGAGGCGCCCTATGAGTCAGCTCTGGAGGATGTGGAGGACCCTGTCCAGGACAGGGTTCCGACTCCGAGCAAGGCGCAGAGAGACTGGTTGGCCACCAGGAGGCACCTGAGCATTAGACCAATGGGGAGGAGACAAGGGAGTATGAACCTGAGGTCAGCAGTGAGTTGTTCCTGGATGCCCTACACCGAAGAGCTAATAGGCGTCAGGAAAAGTTGGACAGTTACAGGAGGTAATTGCACTCAGCTGGTGGTCATTAGGCTCCTCTCCAGACTATAAAAGGACTGCTTGTGCACACGCCCCTCTTGCAGAAGTCAACGCAGGAACTAATGTCGGAGAACATTATTGTGAGCTTGGCAGGCTGGATTGCTGCCAAGCCTTATCTCTGCTGGATTGCTGCCCAAGCTTGTCTGTGCCGGTTTGCTGCCAAGGACCTGTCTGTCTGTTAATTAAATGCCGTAATTATCTTTGGCTCGGCGTGTGTGTTGGTGTGGGAGAGGGGGGTCAGAACAGTACCCCAAAAATTGTTGTGTAAAGATTGTCTTAGCTATAACCCACTCTTATGGGCCAACTCCATCTTTGAGAGTGTTATTTGTTTCAAAGTTAGATGAGTAGGGTTTTCTTTTTTAAGCAAATGGATGGAAATGGCCTGAAAGCAGCTAAACACTAAAATTGTGTTTAAATATCCAACAACTTCAGTTACATGAAAAGTCAGCTTTACCTTGCTGTAGTCAGTACTGTTGTTCCACTGGTAATAATAATCTTGGCTGAACTGAAATTCTAAAAGCAGGTTAACATTAATGCCATTGCTGAAAATCCTACTAAAATCCCTCTCGTTCATTTATCAAGTAATTTTTTTCTAACCTGATTCCCAGGAAAGAATCCATGGCCAATGGCCCATTCATAGCAATTTATTTCATCACTTTATTTTCCCCATCTTAATTATTTGACTATAATACATTAATGAGGTCTGAGGCAACGGTGACTAACCAGGAAGCAGACGTGGGATTTGTGATGGATAATGGCAACAAGGAGCAGTTGGCAGGAAGATGAATTCCATGTTGGGATTATTATTACTGGGTATTAATTCCCTTCCACAAATATCTTTTGCACCACATTTGGAATATTGTGGGAAAATATGCTCTCAAAAAGACTATTGGATATAGAAAAGAGCTTGCAAAATTATATTACTGATCAAAGCATCTTCCTTGTGAGAAAAACATATTTCTAGCTGGAAAAAAAAAGAGTGAGTCTGATATTGTATATACAATTGAGAAATATGGGCAGAAAATTAGCACCCTATTTTCTTTTTTTCCTCATGTTAAGAAAATCTCATCATTTCACAAATTAGTTGTCTATTAGAGTTGTGCACCCAAAATAATCTTTCAAAAAAAAAAACTAATTTAAAGGCAATTTCTTAAAAAAATATATATGAAAGTGTTCTGACCCCCTCCTCCATCCAGTAACAAATGCCGAGACAAGCTTAACTGGAATTTCACAGCACTTTATTAGCAAGAAACCAAAACCTCGGTGGCTGAAAGCCAAGCATAACAAACAGATAAGAACCTTGGCAGCAACTCAGACTTCGACAGATAACAGCTTCTCCAGTGTTAGGAATGACGTTGACTCCTGCAAAAGGGGTGTGTGCACAAGCATTCCTTTTATAGTCTGGAGAGGAGCCTAATGACCACCTGCTGAGTGCAATTACCTCCTGTAACTGCGCAACTGTTCCTGATGCCTAGTAGCTCTCTGGTGCCGGGCACCTAGGAACAACTTCCTTGGCTCCTCCCCACTGCTGACGTCCGGATCCCACTCCCTTGTCTCCTCCCCGCTGGTCCAAGGCTCAGGCGCCTCCTGGTGGCCAACCAGCATCTCTGCGCCCTGCTCGGAGTCAGAACCCTGTCCGGGGTCCTCCACATCCTCCCGAGCCGACTCATAGGGCCCCTCGCTGTCGGAGTCTGGTGGCAGCTCCAATGGCTCCTGCTAGGCCACAATATCAGCCTGACTGGTTTCCTGGTTCAGAATGATATTGTGCTCTTCGATAAGGCCATCACATGGCTTTCCAGGAATTTTAGGGCAAGGATTGACAGGCCGGACTATGAAAGAGCCAAACTAAATCTAAAAATAAGCTGTGTGTTTTCTGACTCTATTTTTTCCCCTTGGTTTTTATGGCAAGGCTTATTCCTTACTCTTCCAGACATTTTCTCTGATCCAATGATTACCAGGCAACGTGGTTTGTTTAAAGGTTCTTTCCTTCTTTTCTTTTCCCTTTTTCCCACCTCTCTCTCTTTTTTTCCTTTTCTTTTAACCTTTTACTGTATAAATGAGCGTGACCTTATGAACCATAGATAGACTGGACAATCCTGAGTGTTTGAAAAGGGCTTCCTTTTTTTAAAAAAAAATTACGTACATTAAAAAAGGCTAGCACTCAAATATTGGTAGATTCACCTTTAGGAAAGAAAAAATAATATATTAATCGTGACACTTCCAGCCTTTAAACACAAAAAGATATCTTCAGCGTGTCGGTGATATTTTACTTCCCCGAGCAATGATGATTCTAGGTTGCGGGATATAAAAGGGAAAAGGTTAAGCCTTTGCTTGCTTTTTTGCGGGGGTGGGCTGGGCTCAAAACATGCTTCCCTTCTCACAAGGACTTTACAGCAGAGCTCTCTTAAAAATTATGCCCTAAAAGCACATCATGCTGTTTCTCTGTCTAGACCTGCATTGTCCTGGTTTTAGACAGAGAGCTTACTCATCACCAGATGTTGATCCTTTTAATTTGAGACTCCAAGGACTGAAGACTGAGATTTCTTCATGTAAGGCACGCGCATTGATCATGAAGAATTGCACATCAAGGAAACCCGTATTTTTTTTTCATTTTATTTGTCTTGTATGCCGCCCACTCCCGGAGGACTCCAGGGGGCTCACAATAGACAAGGGAAAGGGGATAAATAGACAAGACAACACTTTAAAAAAAGACGCAACATTCACAATTTCCATGGGGCTGGATGTTTCACAAGCCCCCCGGCCTGCTGGACTTGGTGGCTTTGCGGAAGGCCAGGAGGGTAGTAAGGGTCCGGATCTCCACGGGGAGGTCGTTTCAGAGGGCTGGAGCTGCAACAGAGAAGGCTCTCCCCCGGGGAGTCGCCAGCCGACATTGGCTGGCAGATGGAATCCGGAGGAGACCTAACCTGTGAGATCTTATCGGTCTGAGGGAGGTAATCGGCAGGAGGCGGTCTCTCAGGTACTGACTTGGTTGGAGCTTCCAGGGTTGGAGCTAACAAGCATACATGACTAGAACACGAAGCAACATGTACCACTATAAAGAGTATGACCAAAGGCCTTGGAAAGAGAAATTATGGAGAGATGGTTCCGTACAATTGAGATGAACTTGAAGGTGTAACCAGTGGCCTTGGAAAGAATATCTAGGGAGGAGTTACAATGTATATGGATGTCAGAAGCGGGACAGTTTGCCTGCAATGGCAGGACAGAAGATTTCATGGAAAGCGTTGGTTGGTTTAGTTTAGGCTAAAAGGATGTGTGAACCTAATTATCATGATTCAAAAACTACAGCCTATGGTTTTGACTTATCTTGTCAAAACCATAATGCAATGTGTGAACTGAGTTATGGTCTCTGTTGTGGCCCAGCAGGAGCCGTTGGAGCTGTCACCAGACTCCGACAGCGAGGGGCCTTATGAGTCGGCTCTGGAGGATGTGGAGGACCCTGGACAGGATTCCGACTCCGAGCAGGGTGCAGAGAGGCTGGTTGGCCACCAGGAGGCGCCTGAGCCTCAGACCAGTGGGGAAGAGACAATGGTCAAATTAATTTTGCCCCATTTTACAACCTTTCTTGCCACAGTTGTTAAGGGAATTACTGCAGGAGTTAAATTACTAACACGGTTGTTAAGTGAATCTGGCTTCCCCATGGACTTTGCCTGTCAGAAGTTTGCAAAAGTTGATCACATTACTCCAGGACACTGCAACTGTCATAAATGTGAACCAGTTGCCAAGTGTCCAAATTTTGATTACGTTATCATGAAGGTACTTCAATGAGTGTAAATATGAAACATGGTCATAAGTCACTTTTGGCTGTTCGGTCACTAAATGAACTGAGCATTTTCCCCCTTTCAGAATGGCCATAGCATAGGGCAGGAGCCTCTAAATGCAGCAACTTTAACACTTGTGAACTTCAGCTCCCAGAATTCCCCGGCCAGCACAAGTCTTGAAGTTGCCAAGTTTGAAGACCCCCTGATTTAGGGCATACAAGCCATATGAGGGCTGTTGCAGCCCATCAGGAGCCATTGGAGCTGCCACAAGACTCCGACAGTGAGGGGCCCTATGAGTCGGCTCTGGAGGATGTGGAGGACCCTGGACAGGGTTCCGACTCTGAGCAGGGCGCAGAGAGGCTGGTTGGCCACCAGGAGGCACCTGAGCCTTGGAGCAGTGGGGAAGAGACAAGGGAGTGTGATCCTGATGTCATGCATTGGAGCAGTGGGGAGGAGACAAGGGAATTGGTCCTGGATGCCCGGCAATGGAGGGCTAATAGGCGTAAAGAATAGTTATGCAGTTACAGGAGATAATTGAACTCAGCTGGTGGTAATTAGGCTCTTCTCAAGACTATAAAAGGAATGACTTTCCAATGCTCATCGCAGGAATCAACGTGTTTACTAGAGCTGGAGAACTCTCGTGGCTAGCTTGGCAGGCTGGATTGCTGCCAAGGTTAGTCTGTGCTGGGTTGTTGCCAACGTCTAGTCTCTGTGTTAATAAATCCTTGAAGTATCTTTGTCTCGGCGTGCTTTGGTGTAAGACGAGGAGGGTCAGAACAGAGGGCTATTCCATTTTTGCTCCCTAGTAAAGTTAAAATCTCACGTCCAAAATGTTTTTGCCTGCCATGGATATGGGACATGCAATATCTTTGGTTGTGTATATTCTTGCATGGATACATCAATACACATCGGTCAACCAATGATCGATAACCCTAATCCTAAACTAAATCCATTGGGATATAAAAAAGAGACAGCTAGAATATCAGTTGGTATGTGAGACTCACTGGTGAGCAAAAATGTTAATAGCAGATTAAAAAAAGCAACTAAAGACCATTTGTTTCCCTTCCCTGTCTCAGCTATCTTGTCACTTACCATGAAGTGCCATGGCACACCCTTTTGTGACATGGGTGACAACACTGATGAGACTCCGCTAGAACTATATAGAGGAAATGTCACATGTTTTGTAATGAGTAGGAAAAAAGGAATATTATTATATTCACTGTTTTGAAAGATCTAAGAAGGAATTACAATTTATTACATAGTTTAATTCTCTCCTCAAAGCACCTGAGGAAATAGTACCTTTAAAATTTAGACAGGTAACCCAGAAAGGGTGTTTTTATCTGAAAAGGATGGGAACTTCAGTTTTTCACAGGAAGCCATTTGCAAAATTCTGATAAAGTAATTACACAATGGAACTTAAGATAAATTGGGCATTAGAATTAATAAATTAGGAAGATTAATACGCGGGGAATCCTGGATGTTGGCTAATTTGTACTGCAGAGTTATTATATTCTGATTACAGGATCCGAATTTTCCCCTTTCCAAAAAGATTAACTGTACCCTTTAAACATATCCTTTGTCTGCAAGATTTACTTTTTTCTAATTGCCTCTGAAAAGGAAGTAACAAATATATACGTCCCAGATGTATATATTTTAGCATTATTTTGTAGCTGGAATCATTCTTTGTACTTAATTAGGAAAAAGAAATAGAAGCCGCTTAAGAATCTATACTGAAACAATTACTCCCTTTTTTCCCCCCCCGAGGAGGATCTTATTTACAACAAAGCGTACAACCCAGAATATCTTTTTATTGTTGATCTCTACGGCTGACCTGATTTAAGAGAACAGGGGGGAAAAATACCAGAGGAAACATTTCTTCATGATGTCTATACTTTGATATTTGAAGACAATTTATTCACCAGCTAGAAACCAGTGGTAACATTCCAATTGCATACTAATCTCTGTTGCTGTTTCTGTGCTTGGTTCACCATGTTTCACTCTCTGATTTACTTCAGTTGGCTAATCCAATCTAAAGTTTTTGTGCTCCTGTGACTCCTGTTGTGATTTACCCAAGCTTTCTTTCGGGGCTTTGCTAAGCTTCACTACCATCAGTTAAATGTTTGAATTGAGGGCTTGTCACTGATTTAGACTTCCATTTCAGCCACCAGAAATCTAGAATCATAAGTCAATCGGGCCATCCCTTCTCTGTGTTACTGTTTGCAGGGAGGGTGTGCAATTGTCTGTCTCATGGATCAGTAAAAGAGCTATCGCACAAGTGTATCTTCTTGAGAAGGGTTCGATTTATCCCGCGGGAAAGGAGAGGAGATCGGAGGAGTATTGAAGGATGGGAAGGGAAGCATTTGTTTCGTTCGTTTCGTTTTATTGAGCTTGTATGCCGCCCACTCCCGAAGGACTCCGGGCGGCTTACAATAAAACAAGGGAAGGGGATAATACACAAGACAACATATTAAAATATACAAGTCACAATTTCCGAGGGGCTGGATATTTTGAAAGCCCTCCGGCCTGCTGGAGCAGCCAGGACTTAACAGCTTTGTGGAAGGCCGGGAGGGTAGTGAGGGTCCGGATCTCCACGGGGAGGTCATTCCAGAGGGCTGGAGCTGCAACAGAGAAGGCTCTCCCCCGGGGAGTCGCCAGCCGACACTGGCTGGCAGATGGGATCTGGAGAAGGCCTAACCTGTGTGATCTAATCGGTCTATGGGAGGTAATCGGCAGGAGGCGGTCTCTCAGGTACAGCATGACAGAAATAATTGCACAAAGAAGCAATTAAGTGTGACACAGACATTCTTCCACTACATATGTAGTTAGCACATGCAGTTTGATTAGAAACCATGGCTTACCTTTAACCTGGGCAAAATACTGGCAAATCGTCTAATAGATCTGTGTATAGGTAGTCCTCAACTTACAACAGTTCATTTATGGACAGTTCAAAGTTACGAAGGTGTTCTGACTCCCCCCTCGTCCCACACCAACAGGCACTCCGAGCCAAAGATAAGTTATGGCATTTAATTAACAGACAGACAGGTCCTTGGTAGCAAACCGGCACAGACAAGCTTGGGCAGCAATCCAGGTCAGATAAGCCATGGCAGCAATCCAGCCTGCCAAGCTCACAGTAATGTCCTCCGACATTAAATCCTGCGTTGACTTCTGCAAAGAGGGGCATGTGCACAAGGAGTCTTTTTATAGTCTGGAGAGGAGCCTAATGACCACCAGCTGAGTGCAATTACCTCCTGTAACTGCGCAACTGTTCCTGACGCCTATTAGCTCTTCGGTGCGGTGCATCCAGGAACAACTCACTGCTGACCTCAGGCTCACACTCCCTTGTCTCCTCCCCACTGGTCCAAGGCTTAGGTGCCTCCTGGTGGTCAACCAGACTCTCTGCACCCTGCTCGGAGTCAGAACCCTGTCCAGGGTCCTCCACATCCTCCAGAGCCGACTCATAGGGCCGCTCGCTGTCGGAGTCTGGTGGCAGCTCCAACAGCTCCTGCTGGGCCACAACACAAAGGCATTGAAAAAAGTGACCTATGACCATTTTTCACACTGAGGACCATTGCAGCATCCGCATGATCACTTGATCAAAATACAGATGCTTGGCAATTGGTTCATATTTCTGACGGTCACGGTGTCCTGGCGGGGCCTGGGATCACTTTTTGCGACCTTCTGACAAGCAAAGTCGATGGAGAAGCCATCTTCACCTAACAACCATGTTACTAACTGCAGTGATTCACTTAACAACTGTGGCAAGAAAGATCGTAACATTGAGGTAACACTCACTTAACAACTGTGGCAAGAAAGATTGTAACACTCACTTAACAACTGCCTTGATTTCGAGGTTCAAGTGTGGCCACAAGTCAAGGACTACCTGCGATTTCTGAAGTCTCAACCACATTGACGTCAAAGGCAGAACGTCCTCAGGGACTAACATGCTGGTCAGGGGAATGAGAGGCATTGATCTTTCTGAGTAAACATGGTAACTGGATGAAAGAGGCTGATACAGTTTAGCTTTTCCCCCTGGGATAGAAAAGAGCATCTGTACTTGTTCAGCAGATGTTGTTAAAGCCTTTTTTGAGTACACTAGATTGCCAAAAGTATTCGCTCACAATTGAGTCTGATTATGTGTATGGATGAGCGAATACTTTTGGCAATCTAGAGCAGTGTTTCTCAACCTTGGCAACTTGAAGATGTCCGGACTTCAACTCCCAGAATTCCCCAGCCAGCGAATGCATTCGCTGGCTGGGGAATTCTGGGAGTTGAAGTCCAGACATCTTCAAGTTGCCAAGGTTGAGAAACACTGATCTAGAGTATCTGAATTAAGTAGGGCATTTGGTGCTTCACTTTGAATAGGCCCTTATGATTAAGTTTTGGCAAATCAGAACACGTTATGGTTGTTTTGAATAGCTTTACAGCACCCAGTTCTGTATTATAGAATGTGATGCTTTTGTTTTGCTACGAAAGAATCAGAGACAGAAATGCATCTTCTAGTTTGTTGAACTGGCTCCCAGCATCTGATATTAGGATCTCTCTCTTTAGAGCTCTTTTTTATTTCTCTGCCAAAATCCAGATGTCAGTTCTGTTAGATTTGGAGGAACTCCCTCAAAATTAGGCGTTTCGTTGTGGCCCAATAGGGTTTGCTAAATAATAGATCCTTAGTTGTGCACTAAAAAAACCCCAAAATATCAAACAATCCCTCTAAATATTTATGTTTTTCCCTGACTTAACTTCTTATGAGCTAGAGAGGCAGGGTAATAATTACAAATAATAAAGTAAATAGGCAACATGCTTAAATGTCCCAAGCCGATCTTCAATGCGCTCTGAATTTGTATTAAGTTACGCAATACTAAATGGAAAAATGCTTGCAGCTGTTTTCAGGGATTCTGCTCTTCTTGACAATCATCCTGGAAAAAAAGATATGCATATCTTACAATCAGAAATGCAGACTAGCTCCCCAATGGATTGATTTAGTGCTAAATAGAACATGTATTTCCCCCCCCTCCTCCAATCTCCCACAGATCTCTTATGATTTCAAAATGTTCCTCCTGAGGGCCAGCTTTTTTGGGGGTGGGGTTATGATTATTTAGCAGTTATTTATTTAGAAAATATAATGGCTACCTATCTTAAATCCATAACCCAAGAAGGCTAATAACTAATTTAGCAATAGCAGTTAGACTTATATACCGCTTCATAAGACTTTCAGCCCTCTCTAAGCGGTTTACAGAGTCAGCATATATTGCCCCCACAGTCTGGGTCCTCATTTCACCCACCTCGGAAGGATGGGAGGCTGAGTTAACCTTGAGCCGGTGAGATTAGAACCGCTGAACTGCAGATAACAGTCAGCTGAAGTGGCCTGCAGTACTGCACCCTAACCACTGCGCCACCTCGGCTAATTTGCAAACACAATACACCATTAAAAAAAAAAAAGAACATCCATTATCAGAACCTTTGCGGCTCAGTGTTTGGTATTGCAGGCTAACTCTGCCCACAGCATGGAGTTCGATCCTCACCATGTTCAAGGTTGACTCAGCCTTCCATCCTTCCTAGGTCTGTAAAATGAGGACCCAGATTGCGGGGGGCAACAGGCTGACTTTGTAAACCACTCAGAGAAGGATGTAAATTACTAAGAAGTGGTATATAAATCTAAGTGCTATTGCTATAATTAGGCAAAGTTAAAATAATCTAAATCAAAGAAAACTGAGGCTTGTTTGTTGTTCATTGTTTAAGAGCCGAGGTGGTGCAGTGGTTAAATGCAGCACTGCAGGCTACTTCAGCTGACTGCAGTTCAACAGTTCGGCTGTTCAAATCTCACCGGCTCAGGGTTGACTCAGCCTTCCATCCTTCCGAGGTGGGTGAAATGAGGACCCAGACTGTGGGGGTGATATGCTGACTCTGTAAACCGCTTAGAGAGGGCTGAAAGCCCTATGAAGCGGTATATAAGTCTAACTGCTATTGCTATTGCTATTTGTTTGTTTGGTTTATTGGATTTATATGCTGCCCTTCTCCCAAGGACTCAGGGCGGCGTACAACATTAAAAAAAACACATGTTACAAAAGTTAAAAAAATAGATAGAGTATCCAAAAAACAAACCCAATTAAGATTAACAATAACATTTTAAAAATTCGATTAAAATTAACAATAATCAATCATTTATTTTATTTTGTTCAGGCCAGACCGGCTTGCCAGAAAAGCCAACTTTTTAGGGCGCGTCGGAAGGACCAGAGGTCGGGGATTATACAAAGCTCCGGGGGCAGCTCATTCCAGAGGGATGAGGCTCCTTATAACAATTCACAAAACAGACACATTTATATATCCCAGCTCTAGTGCCTGGGGGAAATAAAGTAACAGGTCTTAATGACCTGTTGAGTGGGCAAGTATATTGGCTTTCCAAATCTTAGTTGAGTAGAACAGTCAGCAAACATCTGTTTTCTTTCCCAAATAAAGTAGAAATTATTTTCCCAGTGGAAAACTGTACAGCATAGAAAATTACACGAGAATATATGAGTAGTTAGAAAATTCAGACAATTTCAACACTCTTTCATCTGAGGTCTAACCAGCCTTCCTTGGTGATGGGCACATAGGCATTTTAACTGAACTTGGTATCATGTATATATGCCAGAGCGTGTAAAAATAGCTAATGACTTCTCGGGCTATTTCAGAATGGATTTAACCCGAGCAGATTTTTTTTTTTTTTTTAAAAAAATCATCTGAGCTGGCTTCCTAGTGGATCAAGTTATAGAGAAAGAGAAAGGCGTTTCTTTTATTGGCCCTTCTCACAGGGGACTTTGGAAAGTCAGGGTTAGTCCTATATCTAGGCAGAGATTCAGTAAGTGATTGTAGCATATGTTGGAAGCCTGGTAGCAGGAGGTTATTGGTATTGGTATTGGACCTGGGTACTTGAGATACCGCCTGCTGCCAATTACCTCCCACAGACCCGTTAGATCGCACAGGGTTGGCCTCCTCCGGGTTCCGTCTACCAGCCAATGCCATCTGGCTACCACCCGGGGGAGGGCCTTCTCTGTGGCAGCTCCGGCCCTTTGGAATGAACTCCCCACGGAGATTTGGACCCTCACCTCTCTCCAGGCCTTTCGGAAAGCCGTCAAAACCTGGCTGTCACTCATAAAAGCCCTTCATGGTAGTGGGTCTGCGTACTTGAGAGACCGCCTTCTGCCAATTACCTCCCTGTGACCAATTAGATCACATAGATTGGGCCTCCTCCGAGTTCCATCTGCCAGTCAGTGCCGACTGGCAACTACAAGGAGGAGAGCCTTCTCAGTAGTAGCTCCGACCCTTTGGAACGATCTCCCCGTGGAGATTCGTACCCTCACCACCGTCCAGGCCTTCCGCACAGCCCTTAAGACCTGGCTATCCCGTCAGGCCTGGGGACAAAGATAACTGCCCCCACCCGAATGATGAATGAATGTTGCTTATTATTTTACTTTATGTATTGTATGTGTTATTGTTTGTATATCACTTCCCCTCATTTTATGTAAGCCGCCCTGAGTCCCCTCAGGGAAAAGGGCGGCCTATAAGTGTTAATAAATACTCTAAAATACTGTGTGCCGGCAGGCCTGGGGTTGATGAGTTCCCCTCCCCTCTCGACTTGTATGGCTGTATGACTCTTGTGTATTTTAATTACGTGTACTGTTGTTTATGTTCCCTTTCCCCTTTTGAGTTGTTCACTGCCCTGAGTCCCTCCCGGAGAAGGGCGGCATACAAATAAATTAAATCTACAATCTACAATCTAGGTTACAACCATCCTCCGCATCTTCTCCTGATCCTCATAAACTATCCTGCTGTCCTCTGACCAGTCTCACAAAATCCAACCGTCTGGTTGTCTTCTATGTATAAAATGCAAGACTGCACCGTAATATCCCGCAGGTGATAAATATTTTGGATTGTCTCTGTACAAAGCAATTTAGGTCTTGCTTGATTTCACTAATTTTTTTACCTTGCCGTTATAAAAGCATCACTTACTATTATCATTATTACAGCTGGGCCTTGGGTTGGGCATGACAGTATTTGCAAAATCAGTTTTAGCTTTATGTCGTGACTCGTGGCATGAATTCCTACACATTGGTTGAGCGGATATTGTGTTACACTGCAGAAAAAAGCTCATTGGATTATTACAGTCAAAACACCTGGCAGGCAATCTAACGTTATCTGTTTTTTAAATCTGTAAATTATCTGATAGATCACATTATATATGTTTGTTTTGGATAAAAACAAAGACAATTTAATCAGAAAGCGAATGTATAAAACAAAAAAAGCTATTTTCTCATACTAAAGTATGAGAAATATGATTTTGAAAATGTTTTGTCACTCGCAGAGTCTGTTCGTGTGTTAGACTTCAGCCAAACTAATCTTGGGACCAGAAAAATCTCAGACAGAGATTAAAGGACACAGCTCTTGATAAGTTTCATTAAAGATACTAGAAAATCCATTTCTAGAAAGAAATGCAACCAAGAGCTGTAAGACTTAAGCAGTGGTGGGGTTCAAAAATTGTTCGAACCTACTCTGTGGGTGTGGCCTCCTTTGTGGGAGTGGCTTGCCACCCATGTGACCGGATGGGAGTGGCTTGCCACCCATGTGACCGGATATGAAGATGCCGACGACACTTGTCAGAACCACCTTAAATTGCCTCACACACAGCACTGGCATGCATAAGAGTATGATGTAAACTTGTTTTTTAAAAAGGCATCTTTGGTTTGCGTTAAAACAACTTCAACACACGCAATGTTCTGATTGCACCACAAACGCAGTAGTCATCCTTACCTTTCACAGAGGCACTGAGTTTTATAAATAGGAGCATGATAGTGTAGAATAATCATATCCAAGGACCAGTGGTGGGTTTCAAAAAATGTTTGGAACCTCTTCTGTAGGTGTGGCCTGCTTTCTGGGTCCACTGGTGGAACCTCTTCTAACCGGTTCGGTAGATTTGACGAACCGGTTCTACCGAATAGGTGTGAACTGGTAGGAACCCACCTCTGGATTTAAGCCACATATGTAGTAGATCCAAAGTTCAAATCTTACATCTGGGTAAAAATGGGCTGAGGGCCAATTTTTGGGGAACAAGAGCAGCGCTTTTATTTATTTATTTTATTACTTTTTATTCTTTGCTATTCATTAGTTTATAATAATACATATTAAATAATAAAAAGTATGTAGAGATTCAAGGACTTGCCTTATAACTCCTTAACTTACCTGGTTAAAAAAAAAAACTTGAGAAGTTCTGATCTTTTTTATATACAGTTTTTATCACCAGATCAGTATAATTCAGGCTCTTGGAACATGCTGTTATACAGCCTATAAATCAAACTTTTATTGTCCGCTAATGACTCTATCATCAATTGTAATATTTTATTTGGTTTGCTTTTATTTTATTTTTTATTTTTCTGTTTGCAGTTCTGGTCAGCAACTGTGATAAAAATTCTATGTATCTGCTTATTCATATTTTATTATTTTATTTAGTTCATTCAATTGTTCATTTTAAAGGTTGCCCAACTCCAGAGGACTCTAGCGGTCTTCATTTTTTTTTTTTAAATAAGTTTTGTTTAAACATTCAGAAGATATAGTATAAATGACAATAAAACAACCAGGGACTTAATCACCTATCCGCCCAAGACAAGCCAAATTTTCAATAACTTTCTGAATTCATATGCTGGCATCTATTCATTGTTATCATATATTTTTTTAAAAAAATCATTTCTGCCAAGGGATTCAAAATAGTATTAAAATCAAGTAATTATAAATTAGATTCAAACAGCACCTTCCAAGAATGGAGTTGGATTTTTTTTACCCCAACATAAAACTTTGATTCAGAAGAGATATATAATAGTGCAACCTGTAGCACCGTTTAAATTTTGCATTGATTTCGTGACCTGAGGATTTTGTAGTTAAAATCCAATGGTTAGACACATTGGCTAAACTATTATTACTAAATTAACTACAGTTGACTGAGTCTCCCATTACCACACAGGGGATTTTGTAATAATGGAGCAACATATAGGGTCTGTTCCGGTGGTGAAATTCAAATTTGGGTGTGGCTTGGTGGGCATGGCAGGGGAAGGATACTGCAAAATCTCCAATCCCTTCTCACTCCAGGGAAAGGATACTGCAAAATCCCCATTCCCTTCCCACTCCAGGGAAAGGATACTGCAAAATCCCCATTCCCTTCCCACTCCAGGGGAAGGATACTGCAAAATCCCCATTGTCTCCCCACTCCAGAGAAAGAATATTGCAAAATCTCCATTCCCTTCCCACTCCAGGGGAAGGATACTGCAAAATCCCCATTCCCTTCCCACTCCAGAGAAAGAATATTGCAAAATCTCCATTCCCTTCCCACTCCATGGGGAGGATACTGCAAAATCCCCATTCCCTTCCCACTCCAGAGAAAGAATATTGCAAAATCTCCATTCCCACCCCACTCTGGGACCAGCCAGTGGTGGTATTTTCTCGTTCTCCTAACTACTCAATATTTCTGCTACCGGTTCTCCAGAACCTGTCAGAACCTGCTGGATTTTACCCCTGGTCTGTTCCCTCTTCATGCTGGTTTCTTTCAAATCAGCTCTTAAAAACAACATTTTAGGGACAACAGTTCAAAGTCAACTGAGAAACTGTGCGCTTTGTATATGTCTAATAGTTACATCGACAACTCATTAGTTGAACACTTAGTTACACATAAAGAGTATTTTCTGGTTAAAAATAGGCTCAATATTGCTAGATTCAACAGGAAGGAAACATGGATCTCTTCTGAACTTATTCAGAATTCAATTTCAGGTAGAGTTTCTTGCATTGTGTTTAAATGGCTGAAAAACCTGCAAATTTTCCATGGCTCATCAGAGATACATTATCATTCAGAAAGCTTGTCACATATGAAGTCTACCAGAACAACTTAACATAATTAGATGTAAAGTGGCAGCATTGCTCTGGGCAAATATTTCTCTCCCGTTCTCCTCTCTTTACAACAATAGTGGTTAGTCTGAGTTCATGATAAGGAAGGCTGCTTTTGAAGTTTTTTTTTGTTAATTTTTTTGTTTTGTTTGAGTCATGTGTTGCCCCATCTATGAACAAAATAATCAAGAAATTTCTGTAAGGCTACTTAACATATTTACATTCTGTTCTGACCCCCCTCGTCCCACACCAACACACACTCTGAGCCAAAGATAAGTTACGGCATTTAATTAACAGACAGACAGGTCCTTGGCAGCAAACTGGCACAGACAAGGTTGGGCAGCAATCCAGGACAGATGAGCCGTGGCAGCAATCCAGCCTGCCAAGCTCACAATAATGTTCTCCGACATTAGTTCCTGCGTTGACTTCTGCAAGAGGGGCGTGTGCACAAGCAGTCCTTTTATAGTCTGGAGAGGAGCCTAATGATCACCAGCTGAGTGCAATTACCTCCTGTAACTGCGCAACTGTTCCTGACACCTATTAGCTCTTCGATGCCGGGCATCCAGGAACAACTCACTGCTGGCGTCCGGATCACTCCTCCCCACTGGTCCAAGGCTCAGGTGCCTCCTGGTGGCCAACCAACCCCTCTGCGCCTTGCTTGGAGTCAGAACCCTGTCCAGGGTCCTCCACATCCTCCAGAGCCGACTCATATGGGCCCTTGCTGTCGGAGTCTGGTGGCAGCTCCAACGGCTCCTGCTGGGCCACAACAACATTCTATAGAAAAAAATTGCCAATCTTTGGATTTGTATCTCAATTTATTTTCTGCTAGGTCAAGCTCTTGTTGACCAGGACTAAAGTAAGATCATGTAAATATATTAATTATCCCTACGTGTTCCATAAATCACAGTATTGTTTGGATCTCTTCCTTTCATAGAAAGAGCACTGAGTGGACTTACCAACATTTCTCCATTAGTAAATCTACTTGGAAGCTCCTTTAGAAAGCTCTCTGTTCTGTTTGCAGGAAAAAATGCTTGCAAAAGTCCTGCTACATCATCAGGTCACTTATCTGGAGCGGTGCCTGTTGTCAGAGTCAGAGTGCAGTGCCTGCAAAGATTGTGGGACTATTGAAATGGTCTTTCTTGCATTATTTTCAGCTTTACTCTAGGCTTCTTTCCTGCCCATACAAATTTGTTGATACCCTTCTGCCATTCTAAAAGATTCACATCTTTTTAAAGTATAGGTAACATTTGGAAGAGAAATAAAAATTTTGGTAAAATGTTCATTTTCACTGCCGCTATCCTACCCAGCAAAGATAAGTGCAATTTCTCCCATTTTTTCATCTCTATCTGTATACTATGCCAAAGTGGTTCATAATTATGCTTATATAGTTTCCCGTTTGAAGTTAAAATATTAACTCCAAGATATTTGACTTTTTTGACTACCTCACATCCTAGCATCCCTCCTAGTTCTTCCTTTTGTTTAGTATTCATATTTATAGCTAATATTTTTGTTTTTCCTAAATTTATTTTCCTTTGAAAATGTTTCCTTTCTCATCCAAGAAACTTCTTCAGTTCTAACTTAACTCAGTTAGAACTGAAGAAGCTTCTTGGATGATATGCAAATGTTTCCTTTCTCATCCAAGAAACTTCTTCAATTCTAACTTAACTCAGTTAGAACTGAAGAAACTTCTTGGATGATATGCAAAATGCTTTTAAAGGGAAAAAGAAAACCCAAGAAAGCCCAAAAGGTCCATTGGGACAACCATGACCTGGACAATTGAGAATCTCCGTAGACCCTTTGCTAACCTCATAAAAGCTTTTGAAATTTGTAGCTGGCAAGACCAGTGGAGGATCGTGTCATATTTTGGCTGCCTTACTAAATTTATTCAGATAATATGCCATTTCCATCATGGCATAACGGCCAGGGATTTCCAAATGACTGAAGTCATGAATAATCTGTAAGGTTGACTCAGCCTTCCATCCTTCCAAGGTGGGTGAAATGAGGACCCAGACTGTGGGGGCGATATGCTCACTCTGTAAACCGCTTAGAGAGGGCTGAAAGCCCTATGAAGCGGTATATAAGTCTATTCCTATTGCTATAGCTCAGCATTTAAGATGCTAGGCATGTCAGATGGGAAGCTAGCGAGCCAGATTCGATACCTGAGTAGCATGTGATGGTGAGTTCCCATCCTCGTCCCATCCTCGTCCCATCTCCTGTCAACCTAGCAGTTCGAAAGCATGCAAATGTGAGTAAATAAATAGGTACTACTTCGGTGGGAATGTAACAGCATTCTCCTGATGGCCACATGATCACGGAAACGGACAGTGCTAACTCAGTGGCCTTGAAATGGAGATGAGCACTGCCCCCTACAGTCAGCAACATCCAGCAGAGTAAAATCTGCAGGGAGTCCTTTTTTTATTTTACCATGTTATTGCATTTTAGTTTTGATAAATGCTTTTAGCTATTGCAATAAATGCTGCTATTTTTAAAGTATTCGTCTGGATATTTTACTAATAATTGTTTTTTCTAGTTTGATATTTCCTTTTTTTTTTTACTAAAATATTCTGGGCTCAGTTCTATTTGATGAACAGTGATACATAAAGCAAACAAAATAAATAGCATTTTAGGATACATTTTATAGTTCATCGCATCCGTTACTCTGGTGAAAGAAATCTGAATTGATCCTTTTCCCCTTTTTCAGAAATGAGCCTGGTTCTTTTTGTTTTTTTGCATTGTGAAAATTTCAACACCCTGTGAGGCATTAACCATTCCATGCTTTATTGATTAAAATCTGTTGCAGATGTTAATTATGCTAGTTTTCATTATTCACACAAAGTGACTTTCAGATTTATAATTAATACGTCAAGTAATTTATACAAGAATTTTGTTGTTTCTCACGGGGCCTCATTTTGCTGAAAGTCTGCCTAGATTATGACCTTTGCTTTGCAATTTACAAATGTTAAATCAATGCAAAGAGATTTCTAAAAATACACTTCTCCACAGGAAGAAGAACTAAGAAAAAGTGAGGAAGCCAAATATGCACACTTGAGTGATGAACTACATGTATTAATTGAAGTGTTTGCCCCTCCTGGAGAAGCTTATTCGCGGATGAGTCATGCCCTGGAAGAAATTAAAAAATTTCTCGTTCCGGTAAGTTGTTCGCAGAGTTATTACAAATATACAGTATGTGGCAATCACTCGATTGCATTAAACACAGTACTTGAAAATCATCATTAGTAGATATTGGTTCCTCTTCCGGTACTGTCCTCATCACCAGTTGAAGAATATACCAACCCTTGATTATTCTGCACTTGAAATATATTTTTGGAAATTGCCAAATGAGTTAATTATTGCTTATTAATTGTTGTGTGTTGTTCCTTCTTTTGATATCCAAGAAATGAATCCAAACTGCCAGTTGTGAAAAATCAGACCCAAATGTGAGGCCCACTTAAACTGATGCATTCCTGTTCATGCCGATGCACAGGAATCTTCTCAGCTCACGGTTAGCACCTGCTTAGAGTTAGATAAGGAAAGGAGTCCCGGCGGATTTCATTCCACTATGGATTTCATTCCACTAGTCCAACTATAGGGGGCAGCATTCCTCTCCAATTCTGAGTTAGGTAAGGGTTAACAGAAGTCTGGTGGTTAGCTTCCTCCCCGTCTATCCTACATAGCCTAAGGGGCAATCCAACACACCCCAATCAACATCTAAAAAGCCACTTACCACAGGCACTACAAATACCACACACAGAACAGCACACACTCCGCTAGAGAGAAGGTCCCTGAAGATGGGTTCCAGCATGAATCTGAAAGCTTGGAAGACAAATCTCTGGTGACTAACCCAGATTGGATCCTGCAGACTATCTCTTCATTTATCTTGTCTCTTTGCACAGTTATTTAATAGACATACGCTTTTTCTATGCCACTTACTGATGTAGAGTTTACTTGGGATCTCTTGGGCCTTTCCAGTTAGGTTTCATGAATATCCAGATTTGGCATTGGTTACTAGTTGGGCCCCACCCAGGGGCCTAGGACGTCGTAACGTATTTTCGTATTATGCGTGCAGATCCAAGCAGTGCGGCTTTTTGCATTTGACTGATGGTGATTTTGTCATTTTTTAACTGTTTTAAATGTAATTCCAGTGCTTTTGGTATAGCACCCAGTGTGCCAATTACCACTGGAATTATCACTGCTGGTTTGTGCCATAGTCGTTGAATTTCAATTTTTAAGTCCTGGTATTTTGCGATTTTTTCATGTTCCTTCTCAGCGACCCTGCTATCACCTGGTATTGCGATGTCTATGATTGTGACCTTATTTTTCTCAACCAATGTGATGTCTGGTGTATTATGCGCCAGTATTTTGTCTGTTTGTATGCGAAAATCCCACAAGATCTTGACCATCTGATTTTCGGTGACTTTTTCAGGCTGATGTTCCCACCAGTTTGTTGCTGTTTTAATATTATAATTTTTGCACAAATTCCAATGGATCATTTGTGCTACTGAATTGTGCCGCAATTTATAATCAGTCTGCGCGATTTTTTTACAGCAGCTGAGTATGTGATCAACAGTTTCATCAGCTTCTTTGCAAAGTCTGCATTTGGCATCATCAGAGGATTTTTCAATTTTGGCCTGAATGGCATTTGTGCGGATAGCTTGTTCTTGCGCAGCCAGGATTAGTGACTCTGTTTCTTTCTTTAATGTACCTGTTGTTAACCATAACCAAGTTTGTTCACTGTCCACTTTATCTTTTATTTTTTCCAGAAACTGGCCATGCAGTGCTTTGTTCTGCCAACTCTCCATTCTTGATTTTATCACATGGTTTCTGTATTCTTGTTTCGTCTGTTGGGCCTTCAGTAGATTTTTGTTCTTTACTTCAATTAATAGATGTTCTTGACTTTCTTTTAAATAATCAGCCAGTGCATGTTTTTCTTCTTCAACTGTTTGCTTCACTTGTAATAATCCTCTGCCACCTGATTTTCGTCTATCAGTATCACCACGTGGATGTAAACTGTAGTGCATTGTCATAAGTTTCCTGGTTTTTTGGTCCAAAATGTCCAAATCAGCTTGTGTCCAGTTAACTATACCAGCTGTGTATCTTATAACTGGTATTGCCCAGGTATTTATGGCCTTGATTGTATTTCCGCCATTCAATTTAGATTTCAAAATTTTCCTAACTCTGTTGGTGTACTCTCGCCTGACAATAGTTTTTACTTCTCCATGCTTGATGTTGTCCAACTGCAGAATGCCTAAGTATTTGTAGGGTTCATTTTCGTTGCATTTAATTAGTTGGCCATGATGAGTTTATAAATTGGGGCACATTTCGCTAGTATATGATACATATACAGGTAGCCTTTGACTTACAACCACAATTTAGCCCAAAATGTATGTTGCTAAGGGAGATATTTGTTAAGTGAGTTTTGCCCCATTCTACGCTTTTTTTACCACGGTTGTTAAGTGAATCATTGCAGTTGTTAAGTTAGTAGCATGGTTAAGTGAATCTGGCTTCCCCATTGACTCAAAAGGGGATAACATGACCCCAGGACATTGCATCCATCATAAATATGAACCAGTTGCCAAGCGTATGAATTGAAGGAGCCGAGGTGGCGCAGTGGTTAGAGTGCAGCGCTGCAGGCTACTTCAGCTGACTGCAGTTCTGCAGTTCGGCTGTTCAAATCTCACCGGCTCAGGGTTGACTCAGCCTTCCATCCTTCCGAGGTGGGTAAAATGAGGACCCGGATTGTTGTTGGGGGCAATATGCTGACTCTGTAAACCGCTTAGAGAAGGCTGAAAGCCCTATGAAGCGGTATATAAGTCTAACTGCTATTGCTATTGCTATTTTGATCACATGACCAACAGTCGTAACTATGAAAAATGGTCATAGGTGACTTTTCTCAGTGATGTTCTAACTTTGAACAGTCACTGAATGAACTGTTGTAAGTCAGGGACTTCCTGTGGTACACTATTACTATATAGTATACCAATGATATACCGAATACGTTCTTCTGCCCTTATTCCTTATTGTCCTTACGGGTATAATCGAAGTACTGCAACATGTATAACATATGCTACTACTAAAACATGCATATCCAACAGGAGCTAAATGGCAGAGTTCCTCGGGGCATACAGAAAGTTAAATTAATGAGTCGAGGGAGCAAAAGGTATTATTATCAAAGGTGACAAAAAAGAAATGAAAGATGAAAAAAATTCCATAACAAACCTCTGAATTCAGAATGTAGATCATTTATTAGAGCCAGAAAAGCCTTAATATTTAGTGTTTATGGATATTCGATACATAAGCAGACAGAGTTATTAAACACACACAGAGGATGCTGATTGGCACACCAATTAATTTTTTATTTGTGTCTTTCATATTGTTGTGACTGACTATCCATTGTCGGAAACAAACCAAAGAAGAAATATGTATTCAACAAATCATTATATGATTTTATTTTGGTTTGGTTTTTTGCTCAAATTTCTTCACCTATCCAGTTCTAAGTTTCTATGGCTGAGTAATTCTCTTTAGAAAAAGGTTTTATTTCTTTTAAAAAACACAAATATTTCATCATTCGTCAATCATTAAAACATTGAAGTACAATTTTTTTTGTATGCCCCTCCCTCCCTCCACCCCCCAACCCCCCTCCTCCTCCCCCCCCCGACTTCCCAGAACCCGTACACGGTATGGATTTTTAACTAACCCAGTCTAAAATCTATTGAGAAAAAAGAAATAAAGAAATTAATGACATTCTACATTGACCTTAGCTTCTTCTTGCTGAACTAACTTTAAACAATTTAAATCATTTCTGATCTTAAGCATAAGCTAACTGGAATTTCTTGGTCCCGTATTTATTTTGTATATAGTCAATCCATTTTTTCCAGTCTCGTTTATATCTCTCATTTGAGTGATCTTTAAGATATGCCGATATTTTAGCCATCTCGGCTAAGTTTGTGACTTTCAATGTCCATTCTTGGATTGTAGGCAAGTCTTCCTTCTTCCAGTATTGCGCCACCAACAGTCTTGCTGCAGTTATTAGGTGCAGAATCAAGTTAGGGCTGAGTAATTCTCCAATTACTAACCATCACCTTGACACCGAGAAAGACACAGTACTAAATGTTGCTGATGGTTTGTCTCTTTGCTGTCTTCGATCAACATTTATTCTACAACAGCCTGTCCACTGGCTAGGTTTTCTATCCCCAGGTTTAATATGTTTCTGAAAATGTAACTGTCAATCAGTGAATAACCATTCTCTCTCAAGGATGTAACTATGAAATAATACTAACAAGAAGATGAATATCTGATAAACAAGTAGAGACTTACTGGAAAGAGACGAGAGAATGTTTGCTTGGCAATGTTTATAGCATGCCTATCTCAAAAGACTGTCTTTTTAAATTTCTTTAGCACCAAGAGAAAGTTATAAGGGAGGGAGATTTATGGACTTCTGGGTATAAAAGGTTTCAAAATGTGCAGCCCCCACAGAAAAAAGTATGTTGTCTCATTGTAGGCATCTCACTTTAGTGGTGCAAGAGGATTCTTAACAGACCTTCCTGAAACTTTGGACATTGGACAGGTAGTAATGGCCTTATCTTCAGAGATCCAAACAAATGCTAGGCTGCATTTAAATTCTCCCAATGGATACTTAACTGTTGTGGCCCAGCAGGAGCCGTTGGAGCTGCCACCAGACTCCGACAGTGAGGGGCCCTATGAGTCAGCATGGGCACCAACTAGATTACCACAGCCTATAGATAAAGTGCATTAGATTGGCTGCTAGATCTTTGACATAGACAAAACTTTGGTTGTCTTCTACTAAAGCTGAAGGCATCAAGGCTCTCAGCTGTTGTCATTTGAGACCATTTCCTCCCTCTGTCTAATTCTAAGGCCAGATCTACTTGTAATATTTCTCTTTTTTATTTTAGATTATGAATTTGTTGATATAGCAAGGTTCATTTCTAAACTATGGTCTGTTATATTGAACAAAAAAAAATGATCCATGCTTTTTCCTAACTTTTAAAACCGTGTCTTAATCTTTAGGGCTTTTACAGCCCCTGATTTGTGTTTTGTTGGTTATGCTTATGGTGATGATGCGGTTTATAGAGCACTGAAAAAATAATAAATAGAATATATATTTTTTTAAAAAAATGATAATAATTAAACTTCTCAACAGCTGGTGTGAGGTTTAAGATTTTGCTTTACTGCAGGAGTAACAGCTGTTTTACAGTTGGTAGATTTATTCCTTATTCCTTTGTTTCAGATTTATAATATTTTCAGATTTATAATATAAACAACAAAGTGGTTATTAACTGGCTTGTTAACAACTATGCCAATGCCAAGGTGGTAGGGTAGAGAATTTGTCTTTTATTTTCCATTTTACGACGTGGCTTTAATTTGTTTTATGAGGTTTTATTGTTTATAAAAGTAGCATTTCTTGCAAATGTGAATGCCCTTAACCTTTTATGTACCACATAGATGAGAGTCCCTTTCCTGCAAACGATTGTGCAACACCTTCTGAAAAGCACATGTCAGACAACAAAAACCCACAGCCTTTAGGGAAGGGCAAAAATTAATTTTGTCCACCTATTTAAGTGAAGAGTTTTAATTTGCAATCCCCAAACTAATATGTGGATCAAAAGAGAGCTCTTCTTTGGATGTTCCACTTCTCCAAATATTGCAACGCACTGCTGCACACAATAATTATATGTCCATATGTCTACATTCCGATACAAAATGTGCATAGCAGTGAAAAATTCATACAAAATTAAGCAAGAGCCAGTATGTTACAAACTGAAGGTGGGTATATAAACGTTATTGGGAGACTGTCCCGAACGGGATTATGGGAAAGAGAATGGGAAGAGGAAATCTACTATGTATGCCAAAGGTGGGTTTCTGCTGGTTCACCCCAGATCAGGTGAACTGGTAGTGGCGGCGTCGGGAAGCTCCACCCACCCGGTTGGACGCTTCTGTGCATGCGCAAAAGCGTCATGTGAGTTCACACGCAGGCACAAGCGAACCGATAGTAAAATAAACCCACCCACTGATGTATGCTGCCTAGGAGTCCTGAGCAAAAGCAAGATAATAAATCTAAATCCGTAGCGTGAGCAGGGAGCTGAAGTCCAATATTTTATATATATTTTTTCCTTGACTGTTATTTCAAGTGTATGAGCTGCAACGGATTATGAAAAGCTCTTTGCAGATTACATGATATTAGACCTCAGATCTTTAGTAGTGCTTGGTTTAAAAATACTGTAGCAGCGTCTCTATTCCTAGGATGGTTTTATTCAGAAGATAACTGCTATTTATAAAATGATGCTCCATGGTGCTTTCAGATGCCACTTGTCTGCTAATCTAAGAAAAACACAGAAGCAGTTACTATAAGGGGAGGTAAAAAGGCACCAGGGCATATTTCATTCATTTCATTTCATTTATTATATTTATATGCTGCCCTTTTCCCCCGAAGGGGACCCAGGGCGGTTAACAAATCAAATCAGGGAGGGGGGGGTAGAGACAAAAAATAAAAAAATAAACGATACATAACAATACATAATTTAAAAACACACAACAGTCATACCATTCAAGACGGGGGCAACAGCTCTTTAGCCCCAGGCCTGTCGGAACAGCCAGGTTTTAAGGGCTTTGCGGAAGGCCTGGAGGGTGGTGAGGGTTCGAATCTCCACGGGGAGCTCATTCCAAAGGGTCGGAGCAGCCACAGAGAAGGCTCTCCTCCGGGTAGTCGCCAGTCGACACTGGCCGGCGGATGGAATTCGGAGGAGGCCCAATCTGTGGGATCTAATCGATCTAGCGGAGGTGATTGACAGCAGGCGGTCTCTCAAGTACCCAGGTCCAATGCCATGAAGGAATACCATCACTTGTGTTCTGAAGACCTGCAAAAATAGTGTTTTAGCATGATGTTTCAGTAATTTAAGGAGATGAGACTGGTGTTGAGGTGGCTTAGTTTAGATGGTTTACTCATAGAGAGATAGGGAATGATGTTGAGCAAACCACAAGATAAGTATGAGTCCTCCGGGATTGGGCAGCCTATAAATTTAATAAACAGTTAAATAGTTAAACAGTATATGAAGGAGGAATATATGTTTGTGTGAAGGGGGAAGACCAGCAGTGAAGTGTGAAGTTTTAGGATAAATCAATCCCTGGAAGTGGTAGACTCCAGGATAGAAAGATTAGTTTAGTTTAGTTTAGTTTCACTTTATTTGTATGCCGCCCTTTTCCCTGGGGGGACTCAGGGCAGCTCACAGTTCAAAAAGGGGGTGGGGAAGGACAAACAATTTACAACATAAAAGCACTACATCATTTAAGAACTCAACAGTCATACAATTCGAGTAGGGGTTAGAGTCTTTAACCCCAGGCCAGCCGGGATAGCCAGATTTTAAGTGCGGCGCGGAAGCTCTGGAGGGTGGTGAGGGTCTGGATCTCCACGGGGAGTTTGTTCCAGAGGGTCGGAGCAGCCACCGAGAAGGCTCTCCTCCGGGTAGTTGCCAGTCTACACTGGCTGGCTGATGGAATTCGGAGGAGGCCTAATCTATGCGATCTTATCGGTCTAGTGGAGATAATTGGCAGTAGGCGGTCTCTCATGGATGTGGATGTCTTCCTTTTTTTAATTTATGTGTTAATTTATTGGACTGAAGATTATTACTCTCTTTTTTTTGTACAATGCTGTTTACTTTAAAAAAGAACTTGTATGGCTTGTAGGCTCTGTGTGAATGCATTACTGGAGTGTTCTGAAATGTTTCCCAAGTTGTTTGGAAGTTCAGCATTAGGGAATATGAGAAGATGTTTAAATAGCAGTAGACTTATATACCGCTTCATAGGCCTTTCAGGCCTCTCTAAGCGGTTTACAGAGAGTCAGCATATTGCCCCCAACAATCTGGGTCCTCATTTTACCCACCTCGGAAGGATGGAAGGCTGAGTCAACCCTGAGCCGGTGAGATTTGAACCGCTGAACTGCTGATCTAGCAGTAGCCTGCAGTGCTGCATTTAACCACTGCGCCACTTTGGCTCAGGGGGGAAAAAAGGCATATTTCATTCCTGGCCCGTTATAAGATGTAGACCGCAATTGAATTCAGATGATAAAAAGCATGTGTTATGGTATGAGTCCCATAGCAACACTCATGACTTCTTAAAGCAGGTATCGCTAAGCCTCCGTTGTGGCATGCACAAAGACATTGCCTTCACCTTAGCAACAAAAGCTCCCTGGAGTAGCTGGTCTTTTGTTTCTGTTGTTATATTTTTGGCTACCTTCATCCCAGGAATGTTTATGTTCAAGATGAACAAGACAAACACTCCTCCTATAGTAAGACATGGAGTGAAGGCTTATTTGCAGACTTGTTCATTGCAGATGATGATTAAGAAACTGCTCTGGTGTAGTGAAATAATTTTACAATTTGGAACCAGGATCTTGGCAGGGAAGGGAAGTCTATTCAGAAGAAGACCAGAAACATCTCAAACAATAACAAATCTTGTAGAAAAAGAAAGAGGAGGACCAACTGCTGTTTAGTGTTTTAAGATGTTCCCTGCCTGCTTAGAGGAACATTTAAAAAGAGAGTTCTCAGAAGGCTCCTGAGAATACCATAGACAGCCCAGAAGATGCTGGCCAGAGTCTCTTGGTTGGGAGATGGGTAGCTATGTAAATCTGAGAAGGAAATAAAACAAATAAAAACTGATGGCTCATCAAACAAATCCCACTTGAGTCATAAATAACAACACTTAAATGACCCTACTTCTGACACATTATGGGAAAACCCAGCTCTCTTGAAAAGACTGTAATGCTGGGAAATGTAAAAAGAAAGAGAAGATAAGGATGACTTGTGGATGGTCCACACCTGGGATGGTGAACCTATGGCATGCGTGCCACAGGTGGCATGGGGAGCCATTTGTCAGGGCATGCGAGGAGCTGCCCTGTCAGCTAGCCAGCGTGTATGCGCGCAGTGCCCAGCTGAGTTCACCCTTTTTTAAAACCATTTTTTGCCTTCCCCAGGCTCCAGAAGCCTCTGGAGCACAAAAAAAGAGCCCTATGGGCAAACCAGAAGTTCGGGAACGGACTTCCGGTTTGCTCGGAGGGTCGTTTTGACTGCTCCGGAGGCTTCAGGCCTCCTGAAGATCCCTGAAGTCTCTGGAGGGTCTCCGGGGGGGTTGGGGGAGACTGTTTTCACCCTCCCCAGGCTCCTATAAAGCCTCTGGAGCCTGGGGAGGGCGAAAAAAGCATGCAGAAGATGGGGGGGTTCGTGCCTGTAGTGCATGCATGCGCACTTGGGGTCATGCATTGCATTATAGGTGTGGCACGTCCACACACAACCCCCCCCCCCTGTGCTCCCCCCACTTATGGCACGCGAGCCAAAAAAGGTTCACCATCGCTGGTCTACACTGTAAAATAGTACACCATTGAGAGTCTTGAAAGAACAAGCTAGGGCCTCAAAAATGGCATATAATCAGAGAGCCAACTTGCTCTAGTGGTTAGGACGCCAGGCTACAAACCAGGAGATCGTGAGTTCTAGTCCTGCCCTAGGCATGACTGGCCAACTGAGTGACCTTGGGCCAGTCACTCTGTCTCAGTTCATCTTGCAGGGTTGTTGTGGTGGGGGAAATAGGAGGAGGGAGGAGCCTTACATATGTTCACCTGCAAAATGTAATCAAAGCTTCCTACGCATTATACATGAAGACAAGTTATGCATAGCACTGCACATGGTTCAAATAAGATTGCTAAAAGGTAGCACATGTTTCAGATGTGCTATATAATTGAATTGAATTGAATTGAATTGAATTTTATTATTTGTATGCCGCCCTTCTCCGGGAAGGACTCAGGGCGGCGAACAATTCAAAAAGGGGAAAAAGGGGAACATAAAATGAAACACAGATAATTAAAATAAGCAAGAGTCACACAACCACACAGGTCGAGAGGGGAAGGGAACTCATCAACCCCAGGCCTGCCGACACAGCCAGGTTTTGACGGCTTTTCGGAAGGCCTGGAGAGAGGTGAGGGTCCAAATCCCTGCGGGGAGCTCGTTCCAAAGGGCCGGAGCTTCCACAGAGAAGGCCCTCCCCCGGGTAGTAGCCAGATGGCATTGGCTAGTAGACGGAACCCGGAGGAGGCCAACCCTGTGTGATCTAATGGGTCTGTGGGAGGTAATTGGCAGCAGGTGGTCTCTCAAGTACCCAGATAATTGTCCATACGAAGCATTTATATGTTGAAAGCTTTCAACCTGAAGAGGAATTATTGTTTCTCTCAACCTGCAGAGTTTGTAGGATCCACTTGTTCTGCATTACTCTCACCTAGATTTTACGGGAATGCCACCAATGCATGATAAAACAAGGGTTTTATTGACAAGCTGGCTGATAACTAAATGAAAGAATCTCTTACTGGGACATGTTTCTGCTGAAATCAGAAATGAGCCTCCTCAAGATAACAACAACAACAACAAAAAGCACTAATGAAATTTTTGATGGAATTTGTATCATTTCTGTAGGAATGTTTGCTTATGCCTCTCTTACACCCCGTTTCAAATATTGTAGGGATTGTGTGTATCCGTGTGCGACCTATTCAGATTTATGATGTTAATGGTAGTCAAGATTTCTAAGAATCTTCAGGTCCCTCTCTGAAGATAATGTAAAAAACCCTCACTGAAAGAGAGTCTTTTGCTGGGACTCCTGGAAGGCCAGTATCGAACAGGTTATAGTCCAAATTTCTTTTTATTATGCTAATGAATCATAGATCATAAGTTCTGCCTGGAGACATGTGAGTGAAAAGGCAGAAGAAGATACATCTCGGGAGATCTTTAGATCCAGGCAGCCTGAAGATAGCAATAGCAATAGCAGTAGACTTATATACCGCTTCATAGGCCTTTCAGGCCTCTCTAAGCGGTTTACAGAGAGTCAGCATATTGCCCCCAACAATCTGGGTCCTCATTTTACCCACCTCGGAAGGATGGAAGGCTGAGTCAACCCTGAGCCGGTGAGATTTGAACCGCTGACCTGCTGATCTAGCAGTAGCCTGCAGTGCTGCATTTAACCACTGCGCCACCTTGGATGTACAGAAGATGTCTTCTGTAGCTTGGAAGAGACAAAAACATTGGTGTATTACATATCTGCAGGTCTGAGAAAGGCACATATTGGCTTTTACAACTTCCATTGCCCAAGCGTTATCTCAGTAAAATCTTTCACATTTAACAGCTTGAGTGCAGAAGGCATCTTGGATGGCACTGCTTCCAGACTCTGTACTCCAGTGTCTGGCTTTTGAAGGAGGCATTTATTTCAAAGGTGTAGGAGAACAATACGCAACAAAGCCACCGAGGCAAGTTAAGAGCAGGGCAATGCAGTGTAGTTAAGAGCAGCGATAATATGAGCCTCATCATTTTGTTTTCTGCTCTCACAAATCTGACAGAGCATTTTTGCTGCAGCCTTTTAGATGTGAGGCTGCAGTGCAGATCATAAAAACTGTTTGGGTGCCTCTATAATGTTGTTTCCTACCTGCAGAAGAACTGAGACTTAATGGGTTCCATCTGTTCTTGAATCTCAGAGGATTGTATCGGTTTGTTTAAAGCCAGCCTGAGTTGCGCAGAGCTAATTGCTTATCCCAAGAAGCTTATTTCTTTCCTGATTAGAAACCTTGCTATTTTCATTTCAACATGCTAACTTTAACAATGCTGGTGGTCATTGCTAGCACAATTTTGTCCCTTTTTTTTCCTTGAAAGAATTCCATGTCAGTGCCTAAATACCCGAAATAGGATTGTGTTTGTACAAAACGTTAAGTTGACCGAATTAGCCTATTTTTTCTGGATTTACACAATCAAATTGATGACCGATCAACGGGGCTGGATTCGCTCACCTCTGTAATCTTGAAAAACAAATAAACTTGTGCTTGGCATGGCATGTAAACAGAATGCCTTATTATGTGTGCCATGAATTATTTAAACAGGACAATGATTAGTGCACAAGTCACCTGTAAACATCAACCACACCGACTAATGTCATGTAACACCCTAAACCAAAAATTAAATAAATCACATTGTGCTTTAGTTTGAATTCTAAATTTATCAATATGCTGCCTGTATTTGCTAGTTGAAGGGAGAAGAGCAAAGTGTGTTGACTTCCAAACTGGTCACTTAGTTTACATAGGATAGCATGAATATGCTTGCAATTAAATTAAGCTTTGGTTAACCTTGTGCTATACTGCCCCAAATGTGTACCAGCTGTCTTTATCTGCTGTATATTTCACGGATGCAACTAAGACCTAGTCTGTATCTTCCTTTAATTATTAAAAAGAGCTGCATGTGAGTCTTGAGTAAACAAGTCCATGAGGGCCAGTGGAGATCCATAGTTATGGGCCCATCCAGTGACAGCTCTGGCATTAATAGCAATAGCAATAGCAGTTAGACTTATATACCGCTTCATAGGGCTTTCAGCCCTCTCTAAGCGGTTTACAGAGACAGCATATCGCCCCCACAGTCTGGGTCCTCATTTCACCCACCTCGGAAGGATGGAAGGCTGAGTCAACCTTGAGCCGGTGAGATTTGAACCGCTGAACTGCAGATAAATCAGCTGAAATGGCCTGCAGTACTGCACCCTAACCACTGCATCACCTCGGCTCTTAACACTCCAAGCATATCATCCACATATTAAACAGGAGATGAAAATTTCATTTAAAAAACAAAACAAAAATGTTCTCATTGTAAAATGATACGAAATCTATGCCAAAGGGAAACATATTGCATCATTTTTTATTTATAGAAAGGATCGCCTTTTCAAAAATTGGATAAATTACACACGCCCTACAGAACACCAAAAAGCCCAAATTCAGTTTTTATATGAAAAAAGAAAATGTTAGCAAAATGGGTTAATTTCCCAAGTGAAAAGTAAACTTAAGGAAAGGACTTTTAGAAGTTGTTTGGAAGAAAAAAATACTGACTGAATGTGGCTACTAAGAGCCACGGAATTGTCTGGAGTTCTGTTAATTAATAAGAAAAAAATTGTTCAGTGGAACGATTAAGTGAAAAAGGTGGTAGAGGAGGGGGAAATGCATATGAGAGGCTGGTTACTTCAAAAACATGTTCAGGGAAAGCTATTACATAATATTCATAGAAATAAAGACATGGATGGAAAGAATAAAGTCCAAGAGATGAAAGAACTGATCAAAACTGTGCTGTGTTTTGCTCATCTCTTGTTATCCCTTCTTTTTCTACCTTGTTCATCCAAGCTACTATTAGACTTGACTGGGAACCCTCTTTTCAGTTTTTTCTATTTATTTACTCTTAATTCAAAGATAGTAGAATTACTTATAATGACTAAATCTTTGGGGACTCTCTTCAAAATTATGATTTTGGAAAAAGAGGGAGAAAAAACAAGTAAAGAAAAGGGAATAAAAGGTTTCGAACCCATTTCATTGATTTCCAATGTCTGAATTGCCTTGACTTGGCGCTTTTTTTTTCATGTGAAATTATTCTTTCCCCACAAATTGCTAGATTGGTCTAGTGGTTAAGGCACCAGACTAGGAGCTAGGAGATCTTGAGTTCTAGTCACATCTTAGCCATTAAAACTCGCTTGGTGACTTTGGGCCAATCATCAGGAGATTAGGAATTCTAGTCCTACCTAGTCATGAAAGTCAACTGGATGACCTTGGGCCATATCTCAATCCAATTCTCCTCATAGCAGTGGTGGGTTTCAAAAATTGTTCGAATCTACTCTGTGGGTGTGGCCTCCTTTGTGGGAGTGGCTTGCCACCCATGTGACCAGATGGGAGTGGCTTGCCGCCCATGTGACCGGATATGAAGATGCCGACGACACTTGTCAGAACCACCTTAAATTACCTCACATCCAGCACTGGCATGCATAAGAATAGGATGTCAACTTGTTTTTTAAAAGGCATCTTTGGTTTGCGTTAAAACAACTTCAACACACGCAATGTTCTGATTACACCACAAACGCAGTAGTCATCCTTACCTTCCACAGAGGCACTGAGTTTTATAAATATGAGCAAGATAGTGTAGAATAATCATATCCAAGGACCAGTGGTGGGTTTCAAAAAATTGTGGAACCTCTTCTGTAGGTGTGGCCTGCTTTCCGGGTCCACTGGTGGAACCTCTTCTAACCGGTTCGGTAGATTTGATGAACCGGTTCTACCGAATAGGTGCGAACTGGTAGGAACCCACCCTTCATAGGGTTGTCGTTGTGGGGAAAACAGGAGGAGGAAAGTGTTGTATATGTTCGCCACTTTGAGTTAGTTGTAAAAGTAATAAAGGTGGAAATAAAATGAATAAAATAAAAATACTCTTTTCCCCTGTAAAGGTAAGAAAATACAGTAGTACAGCAAGGATTTCCATCTTTTTGTGCCACTATTGGTGCTTCTGTCCTCTTCCTTGCTCTCTATTTGAAAATATGCAGAAGGAAGGAGAGATGGGAGGTCACTTGTTATGGTGCTGCTTGGGACAGACATGGAAGAGAACCTGCAAAGAGAGAACTTTTTCAGTAGAAATATTGATCCCTGGGGGGGAGGGAGGGAGGGAGGGGAGGGAAGAATGCAAAGCTTAATAGCTTTGAAGTATTTCCATTCTTCTTTAGTGAAGGCAAGAGGGAAATCTTTTTTTTTTTTTGCTTTTATTTTGGTGTTCTTGCCTGTAAGATTGATTACAATTCTTTCCCTGTTCGCTATGATTAAAATAGGGAACAATTTTTGACTACCAAATGAATCAGAATCCAGAATCCCGATTTCATTTATTTGATTTCCTTGTAAATCAGCCAGTAGGAATGGATGGGAGACGATGTAAGCAGAATGTGATAGGCACCATGTGACCTGATCTGAACCTCAGAGGGTGATGTATGGGTTGGAAGAAGCCATCCATCAGAATACATGCTTTTCTAAATGTCATAATGGAGTTCGCGGCTAAAAAAGACGCATGCCTTCAGTAAAATGCATTTTTAAAGAAATGTCTGTTTGGAAATTAAATGCATATATGTATTCATCTTTGGAGAGGAAATGTATTCCAGTTATATGTATTTTGAGAATAGGTACAAAATACGGTTTTAAACAGTTATTTAAATGCAAACTTTTGTGCAGTTTTTTTTTTAAAAAAACAGAATGAAGTGGTATAATTTAATTGTTAATTAGCTTCTGCACTGACATTCATGTGAAAACAGATTCTTTTCTATAATAATATGACCTTGATAGTTGGGAGAAAATAGCAACTAACAAATTATGCTAACATTTTTACCAGAATATTTTGTAACCTGCCTGATTTCATCTACAGTTTGTGAATAAGAAAGAGACGGAGAAAATACGAACACAAGAGCAAGATATTATCAGCCAAATTGATATGGAAGGCGTTTGTATATTTAAGACCAAGCTGGGGAAGGCTTCAAGTTATGTCAATTACATAAGTGATAGTAGTTAGCTAAGGAATTTACGATATCACCACAAAATACATTATACACACCTACACTGATGATTGTACCTAGTAATGAAAAGTGTGCAAGAAAACATTCAATCTGAAAGAGCAAGAAGGATAAAAAGTCCCAAAATTCGTAACAATTATGCGCTTCTACTGTGAGTTATGCTTAAAAAGGGTGTATATAGTACGTGAATTGTGACTGGCATTGTCCATCAACAAAGAAAGTAAAAGCAAACAGGGATTTGACACTTTTGGATAGCCAAAGGCAATTGATTGATTGATTGATTCATTCATTCATTCATTTGATTTATATTGCCACCTATTTACACATGGAGACTCAAGGTGACTTACAAGAATGTAAAAACCTGATATAAAAACTAATGAAAGTGAGAATCATATAATAGAATTAATAATAGAATTAATAATATAATATAATATAATATAATATAATATAATATAATATAATATAATATAATATAATATAATATAATATAATATAATATAATATAATAATATAATATAATATAATATAATATAATATAATATAATATAATATAATATAATATAATATAATAATATAATATAATATAATATAATATAATATAATATAATATAATATAATATAATATAATATAATATAATATAATATAATATAATATAATATAATATAATATAATATAATATAATATAATATAATATAATATAATTAATATAATATAATATAATATAATATAATATAATATAATATAATTAATATAATATAATATAATATAATATAATTAATATAATATAATATAATATAATATAATATAATATAATATAATATAATATAATATAATATAATATAATATAATATAATATAATATAATATAATATAATATAATATAATATAATATAATATAATATAATTAATATAATATAATATAATATAATATAATATAATATAATATAATATAATATAATATAATACAATACAATACAACACAACACAACACAACATAATATAATATAATTAATATAATACAATACAACACAACACAACACAACACAACACAACAAACATAACATAACATTACAATATAATATAATATAATATAATATAATATAATATAATATAATATAATATAATATAATATAATATAATATAATATAATATAATATAATATAATATAATATAATATAATATAATATAATATAATTAATATAATATAATATAATTAATATAATATAATATAATATAATTAATATAATATAATATAATATAATTAATATAATATAATACAATACAATACAACACAACACAACACAACATAATATAATATAATTAATATAATACAATACAACACAACACAACACAACACAACACAACACAACAAACATAACATAACATAACATTATAATATAATATAATATAATATAATATAATATAATATAATATAATATAATATAATATAATATAATATAATATAATATAATAATATAATATAATATAATATAATATAATATAATATAATATAATTAATATAATATAATATAATTAATATAATTAATATAATATAATACAATACAATACAACACAACACAACACAACATAATATAATATAATATAATTAATATAATACAATACAATACAACACAACACAACACAACACAACAAACATAACATAACATTATAATATAATATAATATAATATAATATAATATAATATAATATTATAATATAATATAATTAATATAATACAACACAACACAACACAACATAATATAATATAATATAATTAATATAATACAATACAACACAACACAACACAACACAACACAACACAACACAACAAACATAACATAATATTATAATATAACATAATATTATAATATAATATAATTAATATAATACAATACAACACAACACAACACAACACAACATAACATAACATAACATAACATAACATAACATAACATAACATAACATAACATAACATAATATAATACCCCTCTGCCCCGATAACACCACATCATATGAGCCATTTAAGGGGCTCTATCCTGCTCTGCGTTCCCCAGGCCCACTGGCCGAACCAGAACTACTTTAAATATATTCATAGCCATGCAAGCAATTAGCGGAATATTGTCTGACATAGAGGTTTTCATGAAACCAAACACTAGATTAAATCAAACTAAACGTTAGCATGTGTTCTTGAATGCCGGAGAGAGAAAATCAGAAGGTTTCTGATCCTGTAAGTACATTGTGAAAGGTCTACTTTGAGAAAATGCTGTCCTTTTGTGTGTTTTATTCATGATAAACGTTAAACCACTCAGAATTAAAACAAAAGCCGCATACACTATATTTTTGTACACTGTAAGGCACAGGTGTCAAATTTGCGGGGTCACATCATCATGTGATGTATTTTGACATTTTTCCCCTTCGCTAAACCGGGGTGGGTGTGGCCAGCAGGTGACCCATCCAGCTCGCGGGCTGCAAGTTTGACACCCCTGGTGCAAGGCATATGCAGATAGCAGACCATGTTAAAAGTCAAGTATGAATGCTTTTAGTACACAAGATCAAAAGCACGGCATCAAATATCAGATAAATAGGAGGGAAAACCAGTAAGTAATACATGATTTTTTCCCATCAAAGGAAAAACATCCTTTTAACTTCACAAGAATTAGTCAATATTATTATTGGCTGGCTTTGCCTCTTTTCGTTGGAGTAATAATACCCATTTTAAGGCAGAAATAATAAGTTTGAGAAATACTTATCCCAACAAGCAACACTGAAAACAATTAAACAGTCAAGCAAGCTATTGTTGGGAAACGTTTCCAAGCTGTCAATAAAGTTATTCCTTAAAGTCATTCATTGTCTCTGGACTCTGGTCTGTATAACTTTATTTATACAGAGCTGTTATGACCCCACTCCATCCGGTGAGTCACGCCGAGACCAACTTACTGTTAGCCATGTTTTATTCACAGTTCTAGTTCTAGTTCTAGTTCACTTTATTTGTATGCCGCCCTTTTCCCTGGGGGGACTCAGGGCGGCTCACAGTTCAAAAGGGGTGGGGGAAGGACAAACAATTTACAACATAAAAGCATGTAATTACTCACAGACAAGACTTTGGTAGCAACCCAGACTCCCACAGATAAGAGATACACACAAGAGCTTCTCCAGCTTAGTATAACGGTTGTGTCCTGCAAAAGGTCTCCTCCCAAAGTCTCTTCTTATATACTCTCTTGGGAGGAGCCAAATCACAACCACCTGGGCCTGATTATCTCCTATGAGTCTGTCTCCATAATTGCTGCCTTCGCTTCTCCGCCCTTCTCTGCCGGGCGTCAGGGACCAACTGCCTTTGCTCCTCCCCACTGGTCCAGTGCCTGACGTCAGGGATAAACTCCCTTTGATCTTTGCCACTGCTCCAGTGCCTGACATCAGGAACAAACTCCCCTTGACTTTCACCATTGCTCCATGCCTCAGGCGCCTCCTGGTGGCCAACCAGCCTCTCTGGTCCCTGCTCGGAGTCTGAACCCTGCCTAGGGTCCTCCACATCTTCCAGAGATGACTCATAGGGTCCCTCGCTATCGGAGTCCGTCGGCAGCTCCAACGGCTCCTGCTGGGCCACAACACAGAGCCATGTTTTAGAATCACTACCATGTAAGATTAAACAAATTATAGGCTGGATTCAAAGACCTGTTGGATTCTGATCTACAATTGATACGTGGTTTATTTTATAAAGGAATGACGTGGTCCTAAACATATTCGCTTGTATATCAGAAAATCAGTTAATTGCCTCCAGGCATCCCAATTAAATGGAATTATCATCCCAATTAAGCATCAGCCCCACTCAGTTAAATCTCATTTGGCTTAATGTTATTCCCTGGGAAATGTCCAAGTTAAATGGATTTCCTAATTTATCACATCCTGGTTAAGTCAAACTTATTTGACATTATTTGTTAGATCTGCTAAAGAAAAACAACCTCTTGCTATCTTTCTTTCTTCTTTCTGTACTTTTTTATCCAAAGGTTTGACTTCACAATAAGCTTTGAAAAAGAAGAAAAATCTTTTCCATGGTGACTTATATGGGTTAAGCCAATTATGTTATTGAAATGCCTATAACCAGTTGTACACCAAATGAGCCAAGGTGGCGCAGTGGTTAAATGCAGCACTGCAGGCTACTGCTAGATCAGCAGTTCAGCGGTTCAAATCTCACCGGCTCAGGGTTGATTCAGCCTTCCATCCTTCCGAGGTGGGTAAAATGAGGACCCAGATTGTTGGGGGCAATATGCTGACTCTCTGTAAACCGCTTAGAGAGGGCTGAAAGCCCTATGAAGCGGTATATAAGTTTACTGCTATTGCTATTGCTATTGTTCATGTGTTATTTGTTAAATGCAATATCGGCTTGCATTTTACTGAAATACACTAGTCATTCAAATGGCAAAAAAAAAAGCGCATCTCACAGTAATTTATTTATCTTGTATTATTGAACAGCAAAGAAAATGTTACTGCACATTTAGTGCAGAAGACTGACAAAATTTAAAAGCTCTATCCTCCCATTTCATCATTAAAATTAACATAGGTGGGCCTCTACTCAGGGTTTATGAACCAACATTATTTGCTCTGATTTGTTTTTTTTTTCTTTTTTCTTTTTCTGATTTTCATACATTTAGGAATATTGTCTTGCCTGTAGCATTGTTTTTACATTGACCCAATCATAATTTGGAGACACACTTGAAGTACCACAGAGCTGTTTACTGGAGAAAGGGGAGTTATATTTATCTATTTCTACAAGACGTACAGACTCTTGTGAACAGGGAACGCAGGGGGATTTTTCATACCAGGAAAAAGAAAAGGTGGGAAAAATAGATTCAAGATTCAAGATTTAATAAATTTGTATGCTGCCCAATCCCGAAGGACTCCGGGCAGCTTACATACAACAATTCTAAAAAATATTAAAAAATTTAAAATTGAGAGAGAACAAATTAAAAGGCACATACTCAACCTTAGTGGGGTTGGACCTCGTTCATGAGGTCAACAGCCCCAGGCCTGCCGGAACAGCCAGGTCTTAGTAGACTTTCGGAAGGCCGAGAGAGTGGGGAGGGTCCGGATCTCTGGGGGTAGATCATTCCATAGGGCCTGGGCAGCTACAGAGAAGGCCCTCCCCTGAGGAGCCGCCAGCCGACATTGTCTAGTCGACGGCACCCGGAGAAGGCCCATCCTGTGAGATCTTATCGGACGCTGGGAGGTATGTGGCAGAAGACGGTCTCGTAGATCAAAATAGGTCAAAAAATTGTCACATTAGTCTCAACCCAACTCTTTTGGGTTGGTGCAAGGATGAAACTTGACCACCTAGGTTGTTTCTGTTTCCAAGGTTATTATTTGCACCTTAAATTCAGTTTTGACACCTGGTGACTGCCTGGCTACTCCCTGGAGTTTTATTGGCAATGTTTTTAAAAGGCGGGGGTCTGCTTGCTTTTTTTCTAGGACTGGAAGAAAGAGACTGGTTCAAGGCCACCAAATTGGCTTCAGTACCTGGACTAGAACTCACAGTCTCCCAGTTTATAGCTGGTACCTGAACCACTAGGCGAAACTGGCGCTTTCTGGTGTTATTGCAAGTAGTCCTCAATGTACAACCACAATTGAGCCCAAATTTTCCATTTCTAAGTGAGACAGTTGTTAGGAGAGTTTTGCCCCATTTTACGACCTTTCTTGCCATATTTGTTAAGTGAAGCTGCAATTGTTTAGTTAGAAACCTGTTCTGACCCCCCTCTTCCTACACCAAAGCACGCCGAGACAAAGATACTTCAAGGATTTATTAACATGGAGACAGGACCTTGGCAGAGAAGATGTTGGCAGCAATCCAGCACAGACTAACCTTGGCAGCAATCCAGCCTGCCAAGCTAGCCACGAGAATTCTCCAACTCTAGAAAATATGTTGAAACCTGCAAAGGGCGTGTGCACAATCATTCCTTTTATAGTCTCGAGAGGAGCCTAATCACCACCAGCTGAGTGCAATTATCTCCTGTAACTGTGTAACTGTTCCTTACGCCTATTAGCTCTCCGTTGCTGGGCATCCAAGAAGAACTCCCTTGTCTCCTCCACACTGCTCCAATGCATGATGTCAGGATCACACTCCCTTGTCTCCTCCTCATTGGTCCAAGGCTTAAGCGCCTCCTGGTGGCCAACCAGCCTCTCTGTGCCCTGCTCGGAGTCGGAACCCTGTCCAGGGTCCTCCACATCCTCCAGAGCTGACTCATAGGGCCCCTCGCTGTCGGAGTCTGGTGGCAGCTCCAACGGCTCCTGCTGGGCCACAACAGAAACCATAGCTGTTAAATGAATCTGACTTTTCCCTTGACTTTGCTTGTCACGAGGTCACAACAGGTGATCGCGTGACACTGCAACCATCATATATGTGAACCAGTGTCCAAACATCCAAATTTTGATCAGGCGACCATGGGGATGCTGCAACAGTCATAAGTGTGAAGAACGGTCATAAGTCACTTTTTCCAGTGCTGTTGTAACTCCTTGTTCTCCTTAGAGGAACACAATAAAAAATCACATTCTTGGACTGTTTCCTTCCTCAACTCAAGAAGGCCATTGTATTCAACCCATCACCTTACCCTTCTGACCTCATTAACATGCACCTGTTATAATCTACTCAATTAAATGCTATGCTGATTAAATTGTAATTTGCATAAGTCTACAAAAAAGGATTTTTGCATCCCCATCTTTTTTAGACATCTACTTTTGCCTGGGGTACCACAAGAAACCAATTGTTTCAATGGAATTGTGTGTGACCTCTGGTTCTAAACAAACAGACACAAATTGGTTCATTGTGGTACTAGAGCCTACAGGGGGAGGGTTTACAAGTTCATAGTCTTATGCAAATTACAATTTACATTTAATCAGTACAGCTGTTCACTGATTGGGTTACGGCAGATACTTTATGCATTCATAAGATGAGAATGATGAGGCAACAGAGGCAAAATTCCTTAATTAAAATGGTGAAAGAGAGTCTCTCTTAAGATTTTACTTTCTTTTAAGGTTTATCTATGTCCCAGTGTTTTTAATTCTCTCTTCAGAATTTAAATTAACATTCCTTGGTATCTAAGCATTTTATAGCTGAGCTGACACTTCTGTTTTTCTAGGGAAAGTATATTTGGGGTAATTTACTTGCCTAACTGGAGGCTCTGTTTTCTACTTGGTGCCCACCCCTCTACTTCATGCCAAGAGTTATAATTCGGCAACTAAGCAAATTTATTAGTTTAACCCTTGTGGTGCCTAGGCAGGGCCAGATTTAGATGAAAAGAGGCCCTAGGCTATTCCACTTATGAGACCCTTTCACCTCCCATTTTTAAGTTTGTAAATTACATGAGAGACAATAAAATACATCATTACTGTGATATATATCAATATATATCAATATATATAGCTGGCCTCCCGACGGAGGGTGGCTCTGCTCTGTGGCAAAGGCAGTGAGGCCAGCTGCCTCCCCTGCTGTGCTCAGCTGCCCGGCTTGGCCCCCTCGCCCTCACCTGCCTGGCCTCTGGTGGGCTCCGCGTCGACGGGGCGGCTATTGGGAGCAGCCGCGCCTCTCGCCCGACCGCCGGTCCCGGGAATGTGGATGGGCTCCCCAACTGCCACGGCGCTGGAATGATCTTAACCAATACATTTTTATGTTTGTTTATTAGTCATATGCATAGAATTTCTCCTTATTTTCGGTTCAGTGTTTTAGTGTTCACTGTTTGTAGAATAGTGTAATTTTAATTTTGCTAACAATTTGAATGTAGGCCCCTCTTGATCTTGAGGCCCTAGGCTGAAGCCTAGTTAGCCTATAGGAAAATCCGGCACTGTGCCTAGGTGACTATGGTTATTGCTCTAATTCTATTTTTGTTGCTTCCTTTGATTACAGAAAGCTTCCCTCGCCCCTTTATCTTGTTTCTGTTCAGGGTATGATTAATGTGGGCTTCTCATAACAAAGACCTGATCCTTGGTGGTGGGGAATTATATGCTATCAATTTATTTTCAACTCCTAGAGACCACATAGATAGAGTTCCAGGATGGTCTATCCATAACCTGTTCTTTCAAGTTTCATTGAAAGTCTACAAGACTCGGAAAGGAAGCGACAGTTAAAATCTTTTTAAAATTGCATTTCCCTACATACCTAGGTTTGGGAAAAAAACAAAGTAAGCCAGGAGAATTTCTCAACCACTTTGTAGTGGTGTGTGCAGCTTCCCTGAAAAAAATATAATAGCACTTCTGAGGTTCTAGATGTTTTGCTCTATATTTCCTCTTTTTTCTTTGTGGAAACCACACAATTCTTGTCCTTTCCATGCTCCCTGCTGGGCTGCTATCAGTAAATCCAGAGTACTTTCATGAGGCCACCTTAAACAAGGAAGAAATTTCTCCCTCTGGATTTTCTACAGAATCAAGAATGGAATTAAAAAGCTCCAAGTTCCAATTAATAGAAATGAGTGTTTGAGGAGCTGTCTCGCTCCAATGAGATTGGACCTTCCTGCTTGCTCTAGCAGAAGAGGCCTACTCCAGATTGCATCTACCAAAGAATTTTGGCTGGTGGGGTCCCTACCCTTTGGAATATTCACCCACTGAAGGTGAGATGCCTTTTGGAAGAGCCCGACAATCTGGCTGTGCCACCTCTGCCAGGCCCTGATAGGGGCAGTCTTTCCTGGGAGTGGTTAATGTGGCAGATTCATATTACCCGTCCTCCTGGTTTTTAGCTTCTTATTTTAACTTCTTCTTAATTTAACTTTATCTTCTTAATTTTAACTTGTATGATATTTATCATTCTGGAAGCCATCCAGAGTCACTGTAACAGGGAGGCATTCAAACTTAATAAATAAACTAATTAATTAAATTTATGAGGTCAAAAAGTTTTATGAAGTGTTTAAGACCCATTAGTCTCTGGACCCGCTTCAAGGTGCTGGTCGCTACCTATAAAGCCCTTCATGGCATCAGACCTGGGTACCTGAGAGACCGCCTCCTGCCAATCACCTCCCATAGACCGATTAGATCACACAGGTTAGGTCTTCTCCGGATTCCATCTGCCAGCCAATGTCGGCTGGCGACTCCCCGGGGGAGAGCCTTCTCTGTCGCAGCTCCAGCCCTTTGGAATAATCTCCCCGTGGAGATCCGGACCCTTACTACCCTCCCGGTCTTCCGCATAGCCGTTAAGTCCTGGCTGCTCCAGCAGGCCGGGGGGGCTTTCGAAATATCCAGCCCCTCGGAAATTGTGACTGTTGTGTATTTTAATATGTTGTTTTGTGTATTATCCCCTTCCCTTGTTTTATTGTAAGCCGCCCGGAGTCCTTCGGGAGTGGGCGGCATACAAGATCAATAAAACTAAAAACCTAAAACTAAACAAGTTCTTTAGCATGAGCAGCACATATTTGAAGCAAAGAGAGAGATTCTAGTGCAACATCTACGGAACACATTGAATACCAGCACACAATTTCCCAGCTTGATCTCTGTGACAAGAGCCATCAGAGGAAATAATTAAATCAGAATTAAATTGAGGCGAGTATCAGAGAGATCAAGCCTGGGAATCAAAAAAGCCGAGAATTTACTGGTACACAATCACGTGGCCATTCATGTGGGATCTTCTTGGGTAATTCCGACAGAAGGAAAGTCAAATTTATGGGAGGGCACTTACTGGGGTTCCATTTTAAGTAGCTAGAATAATTAGATTGTAGCAAAGAAGCCCTTCAGGAGAGGAAAAACATGTAAACGCATTTTCAAAGAATGCATAAAATGTGTGCAAGATGTGCATAGTCATAGAGTGAGCAAAAACCATATTCTGCAATTTATCTGTCAGTCAAGTGACTACTACAACAGCATGCAAGCAAAGTGGACCATTGGCAACGGGGGAAAGTTCAATAAAGAGATATGCCGCTGGTAGATTTCTGGGTGAGGAATAGAAAGCTAAGATGTCTCCAAATGAGCAGAGATGCTATTGCAGCCAGATCCAAAGGACCTATCTGGAAAAGGAGAGGATGGGAGATCACCTACTTGTGCTCCAGACGGCTGTTTCTCAGAAGAAGACCACAGTAGAATGGTTTTCTGAAGGTTGAGTCCCAGGATATGAAAAGAAGCCATCCATTTTTCAACCACAGCAGTGCCTTTTTAAGGACACTGGGTTCACCAACTTCGCCGTCTAATCATTTTTCAAAAAATTAACTATTTAGCTACCTTAAGCTATTAGAGATGTTCAAAACAACAACCTCCAAATTTATTTTCATCCCAGAATAAAAGAAAAATTAACAGCGGCTATGCTTGTGATCAAGGGGGGCTCAGGGGCTAAGACACGGAGCTTGTCAATCAGAAATGTCAGCAGCTTGGCAGTTTGAATCCCTAGCGCCACATAACAGAGTGAGCTCCCATTACTTGTGCCAACCTAGCAGTTTGAAAGCATGTAAAAATGCAAGTAGAAAAATAGGAACCACCTTTGGTGGGAAGGTAAACAGCGTTCCGTACGTCTTCAGCATTTAGTCATGCACACCACATGACCACGGAGACTCTTTGGACAGCGCTGGCTCTTCGGCTTTGAAACTGAGATGAGCACCGCCCCCTAGAGTCGGGAACGACTAGCGCATATGTGCGAGGAGAACCTTTACCTTATTCTTGTGATCTCACTTCAGCTTTCCTTTGTTTTCTAGACCTGCGAGATCATAAATGCAAGAATGGGTTGCATAGTTCATTAAATGGTCATTAAACAAGGCAATCATTGAATGATGGCTACCTATAACTTCATTCAAACTTATCAAAAGCCTTAAAGATTAAATCTAATACCTTGAGGGGGGTTGGAAACTCTTTAGAGAGCAAGGTACATATGTGCTATCTTAAAATTGTCCTGTTTCAGTTATTTAAAACACTTATACTCTAGGTCTGCTCCATATTTTATGTTCTTTAAGTAAGTACATGGATATTAAAAGCATAAAATACAATTTCATGCTAAAACAATGATCATGTTTCACTGCACGATGCATGATGTTTTGGTCCTCTGAGCTATCTTCTCTAGGGCCACTCCTTGAAAATTGTTTCAAATAAATGAAGCCTGCTCTCATAACTTGACTTATTTCTCCATTCCTAACTCCTTTTACCCATCACTCTCCTTCCCTCCCCGCACATGTTCTTAAAGTTTTGGTCATTTGCAGTCATAAACATAGGCGCTATGTGGACATTTTTTATTAAATTAGCAGGAGATTCCAATGCTGGGCTTAGCATCAGAATATCAATTAGTTTCCCAATTTTGAATAAGACAAAACTGCTTCCATTTTTTGGCCCGATGCCATATTGGTAGGAAAGGGAAAATATCTCAGCAGATGGCAATGAGAAAGTCCAAATCACATTTTAGAATGTGTGTAGAAAGCAGCTTATCAGATATTTTGGTGTAGAATTTTCGCTACATGTTCACGCCAAGAGAGATCTGGCAAAAATACTACTTTTTCAGTGATCTTTATTCATTATTGCTCTCTAACTTCCAAATCTTTAATTTATAATTTGATATTACCAAGAGATTCATGAAGAAAGAAACCTTAGATTAGGCTAGAAACAACACCAGAATGTTTCCTTCCTGCCTTCCTTACAGGATTAGCCCTGTAAAGTGGAAAAAACAAAAGGAGATTTCTTCCAACAACCGGTTTTCTGAACTGCTTAGAAAGTTACCAACTGGTTCTCCCGAATAGGTGCGAACTGGCTGAATCCCACCACTGCCGACACTGTACTAGAGGAAGACCATCTCTTAAGTGACAGTGGCAAAAATCACCACTTTGTACTGCATGGCAGTGGCAATAAGAGCCGAGGTGGTGCAGTGGTTAGGGTGCAGTACTGCAGGCCACTTCAGCTGACTGTTATCTGCAGTTCAGCGGTTCTAATCTCACCGGCTCAAGGTTGACTCAGCCTTCCATCCTTCTGAGGTGGGTGAAATGAGGACCCAGACTGTGGGGGCGATATGCTGACTCTGTAAACCACTTAGAGAGGGCTGAAAGCCCTATGAAGCAGTATATAACTGCTATTGCTATTGCTATTGCTATATTAGCACTATTTGCCTTATATCTTTCTTATACTGATATATTATTCAGTGACATTCTAAAGACCAGAGTCTTGTCTGAACACCCCCTATCTTCAACCACACCTCCCTAACTTTGTTCATTGGTACATCTTGCAGATTTTCAATCAAAACATCTAGGCATACCTAACAAACTAATCCCCATGTAGTTTTTGTGTTCACTCATTTTCCTTTCCTAAGGGAAGTTACTACACATTTATCACACCTATTCGTTTTTGTGCTCATCTTCCCTATGTTTATTTTTAATGCAATTCTGGTTGGAAAGCCAGCAGAGCCCATGAATTACAGTTTTGTGCTGTCGAGTTCTGAGCAATTTCATTTTGGGCAAATCCTGACATTATGCTTCGAAATAAATTTGGGGTCCATATATTTTAAATTTCTTCTTTGGGGCATGGTAAAGAATGTAGGTGTATTTGAAAGCTCGTCAAACCCGAGCACTGAAAATAGTGGCAGGATATACCAGTGAAAATTTATCATTCTTACATCACCATGCTGATGATTCCTCACACTTGAAGTAGCAAAGCCCAGCCAAGTTCCCATTACTCTAACTCGTAATTTTTGTTTTGAAGATACTGAAGTTCTGCCAACAGTGCTGAGTAAGATCCTGGAAACAACAACTAATGAGATCCAGCTAGTAAATGTAATTAAACAATGGCTTTTTGACAGTTTTTTTTCTTTGAAGCAGAGAAAATAGAAGTGTTTCTTGCCAGGTAACCTTCTGCAGCAAATAACTCTTATCCTTCCCTTGTCAGTTGCCAGTAGTTATTATATGAGGGAGAAGGAGTTATGTCAAACACTTAATTCCTTTGCTTTGTTTTAGGATGGATGAATTTCTTGTAGTTTTGAAGGGCTAAATATCAGAGGATTTATTATGACTTGAAGGGTGCCAAGGAAGTGTCTTACTTCTGAAATCCATTTGTTGGAATAAAGCAACATGGAATAAAACTTAAAAAAAAAACCCATTTAATTCAAATTTGAACATTTGGTGATGGTAGTATATAATCTGATTGTTTTGTGATTGCCTTCCATAAACATTGTCAACTTTAAAGTAAATTCATTATGAACTTTGCTTTTGAAAGATACTGGAAAGAAACAGAACCCTTTTCTGCTTCGTGCATTTTTTTTTTTACGTTTTTTTAAAAAAAATATGTTTATTTCCATTTCATTCCATACAATCACATGTATACTGTGCATAACCGGGGCATATAACATTGAATAATAAACATAGCCTTCCCTTTTGTAAACAATACCCCCCAAAATACAAACCCAATATACCACCTTGACCCACCATACACCCTCTTTCACCCCCCTCCAACTTTCCTTCTTCCTTCCAACATTCCCCTCTACTTCCTACTTCCCCTCCCCCTCTAACACTCCTCTCTCCCACTACCTTCCCTCCCTTCCTTCTCCTCCTACCTCCAATCCTCTCTCCCACCCTCTCTACCCCTCTTTCTTCTTTCACTCTACTCCTCCCTTCGGTGTATTTCTATTGTCTATCGATATGTTCAGCTTGTCCTATTTTTACCCTGACGTTAAAGAGCCACAGTATACAAGTACAATCAGTGCTTTAAGATCTAACACATATTATTTTAAGAGCCAAGGTGGCGCAGTGGTTAAATGCAGCACTGCAGGCTACTGCTAGATCAGCAGGTCAGCGGTTCAAATCTCACCGGCTCAGGGTTGACTCAGCCTTCCATCCTTCCGAGGTGGGTAAAATGAGGACCCAGATTGTTGGGGGCAATATGCTGACTCTCTGTAAACCGCTTAGAGAGGCCTGAAAGGCCTATGAAGCGGTATATAAGTCTACTGCTATTGCTATTGCTATTGCTATTTTTCCCCCTCCCCCCTCCCCCTAAATCTGCTTCGTGCATTTTATGTTATTGAATATTAGAGTATAAACTACAAATGAAACTAACATCAGACTAACTAGCATTATCTTCAGAGTGATTTATTTTAATAAAATAGCAAAGCACTAAATGAATGGTGGATTCTTAGAACATGTAGTTGTAGCAACAACTTTTCCGGTTGTATAGCTAGGCTGAAAAAAATCCAGTGAAAAGTATAGTATTATTTTTCACCAATAATCATCTGCATATTATATAGGCTGCTTTGTTGAAGAGTGGTGCTATAACCCTAAACTGGGTATTCTACCATCTGTTAACACTGAAATATTCAGGAAGTTAATCTCTTGTATAAGAGGCAGTGAACGTACAATTCCCCAAAAAGAGTTTAAGAAAATTCTCCACATTATATAATTTGTAATCGTGCTAAACACAAGCCTGAATAATTATAGCTTTACATTTGTCCTTGCTTCATAGAATCAGAAAAACAGCAGCAGCATCTGTGTTATTGCTGGCCTTAATTCCCAATACAATATAAAAATACATTTATCTTTCAGATTAGATGCCTTTATCACACCATATGTGGGAAGTGATCTTTCCATATCTGTTTGATAATGATGAATCAGATAGAAAATCCAGATAGCTAAGACTTCAAGGTCTTTGATAATATGGGAAAGACATTAAGTAGGATCATATACACAAAAACATGTATGTCTTACCTCCAGGAGTAATTTCACTCAAGGGATTTATTAGAGCCAAGGTGGCGCAGTGGTTAAATGCAGCACTGCAGGCTACTGCTAGATCAGCAGTTCAGCGGTTCAAATCTCACTGGCTCAGGGTTGACTCAGCCTTCCATCCTTCCGAGGTGGGTAAAATGAGGACCCAGATTGTTGGGGGCAATATGCTGACTCTCTGTAAACTGCTTAGAGAGGGCTGAAAGCCCTATGAAGCGGTATATAAGTCTACTGCTATTATTGAGAAACTGAGCTGACATTTTGAAGATCATCTGTGATTTCCTACAAAGCAACAACACCAATAGATCTAAAAGTTTGGTTCCACCACAAATGCGCGAACGACAAAAGTGCGCCTGACTAAACCGCGGTGACAAAACCGCGGTGACAAAACCGCGCCGACGAATGAGCGCTGAAGCACGCCGACAACAGCGCGCCGACAGAAGCGCGCTGTAACATAACCCTAAACCTAACCCTAAACCTAACCCTAACCCTAACCCTAACCCTAACCCTAACCCTAACCCTAAACCTAAACCTAAACGTAAACCTAACCCTAAACCTTACCTTAATGTAAATCGCGCTTCTGTCGGTGTGCTGTTGTCGGCGCGCTGTTGTCGGCACGCTTTTGACATCACGGTTTTAGCGCCGCGGTTTTGTCGGCATGCTTTTGACGTTCGCGCTTTTGTCGGGTCACAAAAAGTTTAAAATTGTTCTGTAGCAAAGTGTTAAATCATTTAGGTTTCGATTTTGTTATATAGGATAGCAGGGACATTAATTGGGTTTCTCCTTTCACAACTAAGGAAAGATTGTTTCACCAACCTTCACATTTCTTTGTTTTTCACCCTAGAATATTTCAGATTTACTTTAGAAAGTCTGGAAGGGAATCAGAAATAGGCAATAGGCAAGCTTGGCAGAATCAATGGCTCCCTGACCCTCCATACTTTCTAATCAGCTTATTTTGGAGCCACAAAGACTTTGGCAGTCAATGCAGAAATGTGTACAACTAATTCCTATCATGGAATTTTAATTTTGTTAGAACAGAACAGAATAGAATAGAATGGAACAGAATTCTTTATTGGCCAAGTGTAATTGAACACACAAGGAATTTGTCTTTGGTGCATATGCTCTCAGTGTACATAAAAGAAAAAAATACATTCATCAAGAATAATAAAATACAACACTTAGTGATAGTCATAGGTTACTAATAAGACTTGGACTTAATCTTCGTAAATGTCAACGTCCACAAGGCAGTGACCGTTGCATTGTGAGGCCAAAGGCAGAACGTCACGGATTACAGAGTTGTTTATCCGTGTGTTGTCCTGCCATTGGGTTCTCAGCTTACTAATAAGCAATCAAATCATACTAGCAAACAAACAGAACAATATAAATTGTAAAGATACAAGCAACATGGTTATAGCCATAAGTGAGAGGAGATAGGTAATGGGAAGGATGAGAAGAAGAATGGTAATACAGTCTTAGTAAATAGTTTGACATTGTTGTGGGAATTAGTTGTTTAGCAGAGTGATGGCATTTAGCAGTTAGACTTATATACCGCTTCATAGGGCTTTCAGCCCTCTCTAAGCAGTTTACAGAGTCAGCATATCGTCCCCAACAATCCGGGTCCTCATTTTACCCACCTCGGAAGGATGGAAGGCTGAGGTGAGATTAGAACCGCTGAACTGCAGATAGCAGTCAGCTGAAGTGGCCTGCAGTACTGCACCCTAACCACTGTGCCACCTCGGCTCATATGTGCCACCTCGGCTCATTTGGGGTAAAACTGTCTTTGTGTCTAGTTGTTGTGGTGTGCACTGCCCTAGAGCATCATTTTAAGGGTAGAAGTTGAAACAATTTATGTCCCGGATGTGAGGGGGTCTATAGATATTTTCACAGCCCTCTTTTTGACTCGTGGAGTATACAGATCCTCAATTGAAGGCAGGTTGGAAATAATTGTTTTTTCTGCAGTTTTAATTATCTATGTTTGTATTGTTTGGTTGCAGAGCCAAACCAGACAGTTATAGAGGTGCAAATGATAATAATTCCTCTATAGAACTGAATCAGCAGCTCTTTGGGCAGTTTGAATTTTCTGAGTTGGCACAGAAAGAGCATCCTTTGTTGTGCTTTATTGATGATGTTTTTGATGTTAGGTGTCCATTTTAAGTCTTGATATAAGATGGAACCTAGAAATTTGAAGGTCTTTACCCTTGATACTGTGTTGTCTAGTATTGTAAGAAATAGTAGTATAGGAGGGTTTCTCCTAAAATCTACCACCATTTCTATGGTTTTGAGTGTGTTGGTTCAAGATTGTTCCAGTTGTACCACAAGGCTAATTGTTCAACCTCCCATCTGTATGCAGATCCGTCATTTTCTCAAATGAGACCAATCACTGGTTTCATTCAAGACAAAGGAAAGAATGTACACACTTGATTATGGGAACAAAATTATTATAAGAAGTAGTTATTTACCAAGTCAGTCATGAAGCAAAGAAGATAGATAGATAGATAGATAGATAGATAGATAGATAGATAGATAGATAGATAGATAGATAGATAGATAGATAGATGATAGATAGATAGATATAGAGAAATTTATATAGAAAGATATATAGATATAGATAGAGATAGAGATAGAGATAGAGATAGATAGATAGATAGA